>NC_139921.1:28315083-28537857 GCF_963514095.1 Eutrigla gurnardus
TTTGGGAAGTGTGTTTATTCAACTCAGCATCTCAAAAGTTTGAGAAACATTGAGCTTGACAGTTGGTATGAAATCACAGCTATGGTTTATGGGGTTCCTCCACACTCCGCCCGGCTGTCAATCAACCAATCAGCCGGCCGACAGCGCGGCTGGTGACGCTGATTGAGGCCGACGTGTGTGTGCAAACACGGACGGGTGTGTGAGAGGAACCGGCGAAGGCCACGGCGCTCCGGGGGCCGCGGATCACGGTCGGGGTCAACGTCGCTCCGTTTTACCCACAAATCAATGAGACGGGTCCGAATTCAAAAAGACCAGAGAAGAAGAAAAAAAAAAAAGCTCCCCGGCTCGATAATGAAGCCGCTGAGACCAAATGCCACGGGGGGAGGGGGAGGGGGAGGGAAGGGGAGAGGTAATTGGGAACGATCAGTCATTAGTAAAGTGGCTGCAATTTAAATTGACATTTGGAATTGATTGTATTGGGTCAAACACTGGTGGACTGCAGGCTGCAGTCCGACGCGTTAAAGATGCATTATGGGAAAAAGAAGACCTGGTCAGAGAGTGTGTGTGTGTGTGTGTGTGTGTGTGTGTGTGTGTGTGTGTGTGTGTGTGCTTGGAGGACACACAGCAAATGGCCAGATGCCTCCAATGTTTGACTATAGAGCCAGGGAGGGAGGGAGGGAGGGAGGGAGGGAGAGAGAGAGAGAGAGGATCACAACAACAGAATTATTTATGTTCTGTCGGGGGCCACTTCAAGCTGCCAAAACATGCACGAGGGGCCAATAGCCTGTTGGCTCTCAGAGCCCTGCAATGTGTGTGTGTGTGTGTGTGTGTGTGTGTGTGTGTGTGTGGCAAGCGTTTAAATATTTTATCAGCCACAGTGATAGCAATGGTAGATATGGACTAATAGTTTTTGAGTAGTTGTAATTCTAAGCCAACAACTCCACACATTCATTTTGATTCGTTCTAATTAAAAGATATCTAGTATTAATTGTCATCAGTCAAAATGTTGAATTTATGGGAAATGTTCACTGTAGATATCTAATGAATTTCCAACTCGTCAATGTTTACCATTGACTTTCTCAGTTAGAGAAATCTATAATTCAGTGTTGACCTGTTTTAATCCCAAGCGAACATCCATAATGTCACTTTTGACTAATAAAATATATCGACAATTCATTTCTAACTGTTTAATGTTTAATTAATTAATGTCTTACGAGTGGAAATGTCCATTATAGATATCTGTAACTTATTACAGTCAACGTTCATTATTGACTTCTATTCTACTCATTAGACATCCACTTCAGTTTTAGCTGTTTTATCGTTATAACTATAAGCCGACGTTTCTCACGGTGGAAATGCTGCTGATCAAACGTTAAGAGAGCTCGCCGTAGTGGGCTGGTCTAGATCTGATCCCGTTCTCTGGTGACAGCAGAGTAAACGGGTTCCGCTGAATCCTCAAAAGCACAAATCAGGACGTACAAGTACAACGCCAGATGCAAAAAAAAATCTCAACTAGCAACGTTTGCAGAGGAGGTGGAGTCGGCCCCAAAACACCCGACCACGAATGAATAATTTAAACGCAGTTCTGTCTCTTGAATTTCAGACCAGATCTCGGAGGACCGGTTCCTGCCTGACCCGAGCTTCTTTCACAGATTTACTTCACTTTCCCCCCCAAAAAAGGCTTCTGTCAAGACTCAATCCTGGCCCCGTTTGGGCTGCTGTTCTAAAAGTATCACTTCAGCAGCGATGTCATACAGGAACAAAGAGGCTGGAGGCCTTTCAGAGGCACGCTGACTCAGCAGACCTGGGAGTGACGACACTAATCACCTCTCCGCTTTAACGAGGTAAACGGCGGAGAACAAGGTCAGCGAGTGGAACAACAGGGCTGCCTGCCGTCTGCTGCTGCATGCTGATGCTGCTGCAGCTCGGGGGTCCGATACTGAACAGGAATCAGCTGTGATACTCCAAATATCACAACGGAACATCAGCTGGAGAACATGAAGGAACCAGTAGATAAAGTGAAGGAAGGTTTTTCCTGCATAGAGAATTAGGAGGAGGCCGCCTTCATAAACTTTCCTCCTCCGCCTCCAGCTCTCGACAAAACTCGGGCGTCTTCCTGGGAAACACAACTGGGTGGATTTATGTTATTATTTGTGCCTTACAGCGATGGTTTCCCCTGGTAACGACTTCTCACCACAGCAATAAGAAACGTATGTAAAATAAATCACTAAGACCAGAATGACTCATCGGCCACGAGGGGCGGTAGCCCTACTTCTGTTATGGTTGCAGAAAAGTGAAGCCAACGCTTAAGAGCCTCAAACTTGCATTCTCTCTTCTGGCCATCAGGGGGCGACGGTTGCAAAAAAAAAATACTCAAGAAATTCTCTTTTGGGAAGCAAACTTTGCCTTTTATCCCCCCAACTTTATGAAATACAAAATGTTGAAACACTCCTGTAAAACATGATATCTGTTCATTACAGTACCTACATTTGAGAACACAAATTCCACATAAACTACTGATAAAATAAAATAATTTCATTTTGGAAGTAAATTAAAACAATTGGTAAAAGTGTGAGAGGAGATTACTATTAATTCATTTATATTTTATTATTATTATTATTATTTATTTTTAATTTAAAGGTTTTCATTCATTTCCCAAAGACTCGCCCTCCTCTGCCTGTGATTGGCTAGTGCTCACTGCCTTCTTCTGGATAAGATACATGGAAGGTTGTAGGATTAATGATTTCAACTGCAGTCTCCTTGTATAGTACTCATATATATATATATATATATATATATATATATATATATATATATATATATAATTATGATGTTCTGAATATGGTAGGTCAAGTATATTTTTAATAATATTAAACTTACAGATCCATTGGAGATTTAAATCCTGGTGGTGTTGGTGTCATAATTAAACTTTATATGTACTATATAATGTCGATATGGTGCACTGATCAACAAGAAACTCTATACATGGCTTCAACAAGTCTTCAGCAGCCCTGCCGACCCCCGATCCAGACTATCACCTGACATATCGTCTTCATCGCGCTCCTCTGGGCTTCAGCGAGCAGTCGAGTCGATGCTTCACACTCTAAAGATCTCCCCCCACTGAGCTGTTTGCTGAAGTGTGAACTCGCTTGTGCTCCAGAAAAACAAGTGACAACCGCTCCGTGCATGTTGTCAACGTGAACTTAACGGCATGCAACGCTTCGTGCATCGACCTCGGAAGACTTTTTTTTCGTATTGAAACAACCACGTTTCCCATCAAAATGTGTCATGGGATTCAAGGTCGTATAAGTCTAACTGTTGCAGGAAAACTCCCTCTGCTGAAGCTAACAGGTCATTGTGTGAGTTGTTGAAACAAGGAAAATGAAACTCTCGCCTGTTTTCTGGTTAATATGCTCACTCGTTGCTAATTTGTAGGATAAAAAGGGGTAAGCTTAATGTTAAGTGTGTTTCTATAATATCAGGATGCTCATTAACTCTATAACTTTTCCAATGTCCTTATGGCATGTGAGCATTGGAATTAAATCATAGTCTGTAGTGACACAGTCAGATTTTGGCATCTTGGCAGTCGCCATCTTGGTTTTTTTGCAACCAGAAGTGACACAAGTGGGCGGAGCTACAAGCGGACGATGAATACGATATTATCAGGTGACCAGATTGCTACAATTAACTTTCACGAAACACATTGTGAAAAGGTTAAAGATGAAAACTGAAAAAAGACAACCTGTCAATCATCAGGTAAGCCCCGCCCCCTAAAGCATCCCCTGCTTTCTGGTCTGGTGGACTCTAAATGGACCATAATGTACTAAATTAAAATCATGCTGGATTGAAGAAGACTTGGAACTAGAGACTGAGACCATAAACTCATGTTTACTATACAGCCAGCGAGGAGTCGCCCCCTGGTGGTCGTTAAAGAGAATGCAGCCCTGAATCAGAAGCTATTTCTTTGAGTAGTGACACAGTCGGGTGCACAACACCGACAGCATCAGGGTTTCTCTTCCCACAGGGGCCAGTCACGCACTAAATATATATATAAGTGTGTGTGTGTGTGTGTGTGTGTAAGCACTTGGGTGTGTTGTAAGAATCTGTCAGGAGGCTTGATTGTTTTATTATTAGCTGTCAGCAGCTCGGATGGAGGTCCTCTCTCAGGGGAGGCTGGACGTTCTGGGACGTCGGGTCTCAGTCTGGTTGTAGAGGAGCATTTAGGAAAGCTTTTATTCTGTTACTTTGCAGCATCCATCAAAGACACAAATAAAGAGGTCTCGGCAGGATGGAAGATAAGAGTTGTCTCAATTTGACCGTTTTATCAACATGCCGAGACTTTCTTCTTCTTTGTTTTTTACATCTAATATATGTTTTTGCCCTCTTTATTTTTATATAATTATATAATTCTCCAAGTCACAGTAACCTCTAAGGGTTAATTCCCACTTTCATATGCCCCTTTGTCGAACAGCTGCTGAACACCGTCTCCATAAAACAGATGAACCTTTTAGAAAACACAAACAAACTCTTCTGAAGGAGCTCTGAACTCCTCGGCCGAGACAGAAACGTACGCCCGAGGATGTAAAATGTCTGACTTCAAAAATAGCCACAACAGGAATATCTCCATGACAAATATGTGCTTCCTCGATGCAGCAGTTTGGACTTATGTGGCCAAGAAAAAAATCTGTCATTCAGGTCACTATGACTTCAAAGGGTGCTTTGCTTTGGCAGCAGCCAACTTCGAAATTAAAGTGAAGCCAAAGAACACATTTTCATTGCATTCCAATAAAATATATTTGGGGAAAAAAATGTCACATTCTCGGAGGGATTTCTTTCTAACAGACCTGGAAGAAAACATTCAATTCATGATGTTGTACAACAAGGACTTATGTTATAAAACATATGCACTTGTTTTAAATTAAACATATAGCTTTAGATTTTATGCTTTTGCCTCCCTGTTATTGTTTTCATGTTTTTATTGTTGTTTTATTGTTTCTGTTTTGTTTGTTTTTTGTGTAGAAGAGGACCACAATGGAAATAAGCCTTAGAGCTTTATTGTGTTTTTATCCTCGGTGATGATGTCCAGTCGTTGTAAGTGTTTATGTGCTCTTTTCTGTGTGTCCACCAAATAAAATCAATCAATCAATCAATCAATCAATCAATCAATCAATCAAGACAATATTCAAGTTGTATGAAATACACGGGAAAGAACGTTTTCCCCCAGGGTGGTACCACCTTTATCTGTCCCCACAGGAAACATGGCACCCAGAGAGAGAGAGGGAGAGAGACAGAGAGAGAGAGCACCGAGACTGAGATTAAGACGTGGAGAAAGTCGGAAGAAACAATTTGAACGTTAATTAGCATCCCTCTCCTCCTCCTCTGCAAAAACACAAACAATGCGGCGCCCAGAGAACCCCAAAGCAAACAGGGACAAGGCTGCGAGCTCGCTAACTTTAGGTCCAACTCATCTGTGCTAAATCAGTGGCGGAGAAGCACAGAAAAAATCATAAAAATAAGAAAAGACCGAGCTGTGGGATTTAGAGCAAGTCAAAGGGAGGCAGGGAGGAAAGAAAACAAGGGAGAAGAGGAAGAGAGGGGGATGTACAGGAAAGGAGGAGAACAGAGGGAAAGAGGCTGGATGGGAGGGAGACAAAAGGAGGGAGGGGGTAATAAAGATGAGTGAATGAGGGGCAGAAAAGAGGGGGAAGGAGATGATGCAGGTGGAGAGAGAAGAAAGTGAGCAGAAGTGGGAAACGGTGAGAGCTGAAAATAGAAGAAAAAAAGGGAAAGGTGATAAAAAAGAGGGATGGCGATGGAGATGGGGCGAGAGACACAGGGAGGAAACAGAGAGAGAGAGAGGGGTTGTTCCCTTTATGGATGGATGTGATGCTGCACCCAGCGGGAGCAGGTTGCATGCTGCAAATGCTGACATGCAAACAGGATGCTGACGCATGTGTATCAACACGGAGCATCATCAGCCAGCGAGGAACTGCAGGCTCTGCATTTGTATGCAAGGAGGCCGCGCAGCGCGCAAACAGCACGCCGCCCTCCGAAAGAAACCTCGCCGCCGCTCAAATCGAAACATACTGTTAGTGAATACGATTGGATGGGCAAAAGGGATGGTCCCAAAAAAATAGTTCAAATACACCCCATCAAATCTGTCCCGGCGGCGGGATCGATAAGAAGCAGTATGAGTTTGAAAGAAAAAAACAACGTCCTCCGTTTGTCCTCTGGGTTTCTGGGCAACATGCAAACACACTTACAGGAGAAACACCTGCAGTCAGGCGTGCAGGGAACACAGTTCCCCCCCCATATTTAATAAATAAATAACAAAAAAAGAAAAATCAATAACACATCACAGCGTGTTCCTGAGGTACAGGGATTCATCAAAAGCTTGCTGTGTTCGGAGAAAACCGCCGTCCCCATCTTCACAAAAGCAGCCCGTTGGACTTTAAACGCTCGTCAGGATAAACATTTTTCTGTCGGGCTGAACCACGGGGACACGTGTGCAAAACTAAAAAAATGCATTTCCAATCTCCTTTTCCATCACATGGAATCACAGGTTTGAATATTGGAGACACTTCTATCTGGATAAGATAGATGTGATGATGTCATACGTGATGTGTGTTAACAGGTGATATGTTAGCTTCGAGCTAAGCTACCTAAGCTACCTCATGTTGCTTTAAACTGCGTCTTTCAGCTTGATGTTTCTGCCCCCTAGTGGCCAAAAAAAAACATGATGGGACAAGCTACATGCTTATGATGCGTGCTACGTAAAAAGGAAAAGTTGATATTGACATAAGTTATGTGCGCCCCGGTGCTTCTCCACTGTAACGGGCGGCGTGCGTACGCGGGGGAACAGCGGAGCGGCTCCGGTGATCCATCAGTAACCGTAACTGTACCGCCGGCATCACCTCTAAGCAAACGGAGAGCTGCTCACCTGAAGAACGTGACAAAGAACTGCACCAGGTCCATGAAGTTACTGTGCTGCGAGAAGGCGATCTGCAGGAAGAAACAAGAAAAAGCTGCTTTAATAAGGGGGATTATAAAAAAAACAGGAGGTCAGCATTACACGCTCATACACATGCAGGCTTTTACACGCCGGAGTCGACCTTGTGGATCTGACAAACGAGCCGGAGAGATAACGCCGCCTCGACGGCGTTGTATATCCCGGATAATATATGTATATTTATGATTCTCAACCTGTGCTCTTACTTGCATATATTTGTATATTTGTAGTTAAATGACAAGATAAGGGATTTTTTCTTTATTATCCAGCGTTACTGGGAGGTTCCCAGTCCGTCTGCTCATCTGTGCTGCAGACCACACGCCTGTCAAAGCAGCCGAGAAATCACTGCTGCACATGTGGGCAGGAATATTCAGCATGTTATCATCATAAGAGCAGTTGTACCAATGATATCCTGTCTTAATCAAGGTTGCCAGGGGTAACATTGGCAGTGCCGTCTCTCCCACACCTCCTCTCTCCACACTTAACGCCTACAAGCCCCTGACAATGCTTTTACAATGAACGTTTTCCTGCCTGCAACAACACAACACTGCCTCCCTCTGGTAGCATCGGGGTACTGCAGCAGAATCCCCCCCCCCTCACACAGCCGTTTCTCTCCGAGGTGACACCTTGGACCAGAACTGCTTAGTATTCCTTAGCAAAGCAGGGATTTACATACAATTCCAGTGGAGAAAAAAGATTAGAAAAAAATAGACAAAAAGCAGCAGCGTGCGTGTCAGATTAGTCTATGAATACTTAATGTCATCAAGAATTACAATACATGCATAAAAAACATGGCTCAGAATTTGTGGAAATCGTCGGTGACGCTAACACAAGAACAACACAGAGGCCAGAATCACCGGTGGTGGGATGTTGGGTGGGGGGGTGGAGGTTTGGGGGTGGAGGTTTGGGGGTGGAGGGGGAGTGTAATTTCCTGGTGTAGTCGGCACCATCTGGCTCGCTAATGTGCTGCTGTTGATTACTGTTGAGCACCGAATCCTCCGTGTGATCATTTCTCCTCCGGACCGCTGAACACCGGAGAGAAGTTCAGGGAGCCGAAAACTTTAAAAGAGACGTCAACCACAGTATCAGCGGGTACACAGACTACTAGTACTAGTACACGGGTCTGGTGTTCGAGTCCCCGGGTATCACAGAGCAACACAAGCTTCTTTTTTAATGAGTCGTTTATTCTACCAAAGAGGGAGTTGTGGTTTTTGGGGTATTTTAGGATCTTGATGTCCGTCTCATTAATTGTTATTTGTATGGTTTAAACAGCTCTTGGGCTGTTGTTTAAAGCTACAATAAACTTTTAAGTGGTTATGAAAGTGTTAAATATGATAGTTATGCATCTAAATGACCCAGATAAACAAACGAGACCATCAGCGAGAATAATGACTGATTTTCCACAAAGTATTAAGAAAAAATATATAGAAATAGACACATTTATGACGCCGTATTGAACGGACCTACTGGAGGGAAGGGGGAGGCACAGTGGAACCAGAACCAGGACTGCACGGCAGTCTGGCAGACCCTTCTGCAGTTCAAATTTGAAGCTTTTTAAAAAGGGACTCTGGCACTCAGAAACACTACCACCTTTGTCCACAGGGGTCGCCAGAATGACCACAAAACCAAAGTTCTTCGCTGTAGCTTTAAGTGCGTTTTATGGGTCTATTTTTTGTTATTTGACATGGAAATGACTAAGTAGTACTGTAGAACTTTTTGAAGGTCTTTGTCTTGTCAGAATAGACCTCATCTTTACCCGTTTCAGAGAAAGAGGACTCACAAAACTGCCTGTGCATCGTCTGATTGTTAACATCACTGTGGCTGCTCGTAGAAAACGACAGAAAAACACTTCTGCGATGCCTTTTGACAGTTTTATCAAAAACATTCCTCACGGTTCACTTAAACATACACACATAGCGTACTGGATATGGCAATAAAGGAGGCGAAGGAAGAGACATCCGTTTTCTGTGGGTGTTTTTATGGTAATGTGGCTGTTTCGGATCCATTTGAGGAGCGTCTTACGATTTCCATGTTTCACATTTTATCTTAAAAGAGTGTCAAAGAGAGTCTCGGTCATGACTTCTGGTCTCGACTACAATGCCAGCGGAGAGACAGGAACAACAATGGTTGGATTTTTACTCCGAACTGGCATTTTGACACTTTAATCCCAAATACTCTGAAATCTAAGCAGCATCTCTGTTCCTCCACAAAACACGAGAGAGTTACTGAGAAGCCAATTAGTGCCTCACAATTAACAAAAAACGGTTTAGAGGGGAGAGGAGGGGGGGTTCACTTCCTGTGCTCATGAATTAAAGAAAAAAATGTGGAAGATTGTGTGAAACTGAGTCGCAGAGACTCGTCTGACCAGCTGTCGTGCTTCGTGATGGCGGACTCACAGAAGCCTCTCCTCAAGGTGATTACACATTCATGAAGTAATTCTCTCTTTTAATAACGCCATAGTCTCCTTCAAGGACGATTTTTCCTCAACACACAAAAACGTCATCATGACTTATTAACGGTATCGCAGCGAGCTGATGACACATGTCATCGCGGCGGCGGCGGTGGCCCAGGTGGCGCTCTCGTTATGTGCCGCAGCAGAGGGCGACTCTTTAGGGGCCACAAAGGATGTGAGGGCGGCGGTGGCGGGGGGGCCCGTCAGACTGCCGGCTGCGAGGATTCTGCCTTTAATCGCTTCTGACAGACACTCCAACTACATTGGTCTACTTGAAGGAAATGTTATCATCAAAAAAAAGGACAAAAGGAAACAGACTTTTTAATATGTTGGAACTGGAAAATGTGAATGAGATACTTTATGCATGTGTCTGTAGTATAGTATAGTATATAGTATATATATATATATATATATATATATATACTGTTTAACATATTTAAAAATATTATTTATTAGATACAAATGTAATTTTTCTTTGCACTTATTTGCCATGTTTACAGTAAAACTATTAATTTCTATACATTTTACACATTTTTTGAATTTCACTTTTTTATTTTTTTTTTTAAATGTGTCGAAATAAAATCAAAAATCTCCCGTGTAAATAATAAATATGCAGCTGATTTTAAAGTGGAACCCACCACTGGGTCGCTGCACGCCGGTATCACCGGCTGGGTTTGTGTTCCCCCAACCTCTCGGTGTGATCCGTATCAAACGCACCCACCAGGCAGCCACGCGTGTCCCAGATAAACACTCCACGAGTCCACACGGAGACCAGCTGATAGCTGCCGCCGCTCCACCACAGCGGGGCATTAACATGGAGGCTGCTTCTAATCTCTACCATATCATGACATGTTCACTAAGGCACGGAACAGGAGATCACAGCTCTTTAATGTAATTAGTCTGGGATTTGTGTTTCATTACAAACATCATTAAATTCAGATCCATTCTTCATCAAGAGAGAAGGGGGGACTAATCTCACTGCTTTGATGATCGGAGCTGCTCGACGGTAATGAAGTCATCACAGGATTCACTTTGACCCCAGTGGAGGGTCTCAATTTTTGGGGGGGTCAAAGAGTGCAATCTCGACAGAATCTGACATCTGTGCTTTGCAGGAACGTTTATACACAATAACACTGTTGGCCATGAAGTTGGAATATTGCCTTTTCAGACACAATCCTCTGTTTATTCCTATTTAAATGCATCAGCGATCACCTTTGACCAGGCAGTGATTTACATTATGTGTCACAGTGAAAATGTGTTCATGCATAACATTCGTTTGGTGCTTTTAAAAACAAGACATTTGAAAATGATTCCAGCATTATATATTCCAAGAAGAGGAGCTGAACTTCAGTTTCGGGGGGTAACATAATGTTATATTGCATCATATTTTAATGCAACAAGTGGCGTCGATGTAAAACTCCCTGAGTTGGCTACTTCCGACCACGTGAAAGCAAACAGAAGCAAAAACCCCCGAGGCGGCATGTCGGCGAGAAAACGAGCACGATATAGAGAGAGAGAGAGAGAGAGAGAGAGAGAGAGAGAGAGCTTAGCTTGCACACAGCCCACTCTGAATGCAGCATGTGTTTCAACTTAACATTCCACTTTGCCCTCGCTCTTTCTCGGCTGCTGTTTATGAAGCGCTTTCCAACACTGCCATCTTGCCTGCCAACGCTGGAGTACCAACCGCCTACGGTTAACACACACACACACACACACACACACACACACACACACACACACACACACACACACACACACACACACACACACACACACACACACACACACACACACACACACACGCATCCCAATGCCAAACTGCAGAAGACCACTGAAGGCGAGGAGAGCAAGATAAAAAAAAAAGGACAACAAATGAAATATGGCTCTTATTAAGAGGAAAATATTTGCAGACGAGGAGCAGAGGCAGAGAAAGAACGGAGGTGGGAGGAAAAAAAACCCAAAAGGTGGAAAATGTTACCTCGCTGACGAAGGTAAAGCTCCATGAGAAAAATGACACGCTAGCAGACCTGCGTGTTTTGAGTTTCAAGGACTGGGGGGGGAGTCTTCCATGTGTGACCCCCACCCGGCAGCACAGAAGGTGAGCTGAACCCGGAGGAGGCCGGGAGGGGAGGCAGGCCTCGGCTCCTCCGCCGAGCTGCACCGGGTCTCCTGAGGCCGGCTGGCAGCAGCTGGAGCTCTGAAGCTGAGAGAACTAAAAGGAAGTGGAAGATGGAGGATTTCTTTTCCTCCCCCTCCTTCAGGAGGAGGGCAAGAGGGGAAGGAGCTTTTCACGGGGCAACCAGTCAGATCACTTCTCACAGACGGGCAAAGCCTGCAGGGAGAACACACACGAATCCAGGACCCGGAGCACCCCCCCCCCCCCCCCCTCACAAACCAGCACCTGGCAGAGCATTCACCCATCAGCAAACTCACCATGATGCAAACTCTATTCTGTCCTTTATGGTGCTGCACAAACACCCAGAAACTATGAACGAACACGTAGGTTTGAATATCCGAGTGCAAGAATGTAGACGAGGGTTTTGATCAATATCAATAAATCGGGTTCACGATGTCTTCAGTGAGGCCTCCTGACAAAGTCATTAACATGGCACTGAAACCTACTGGAATAACTGTACATGTAGTTAAGGAACTCATACTTTTCATTAGGCCCCATGTTTTACATTTCTGAAAATTCACAACGATGAAGTTATTTGTGATACCGTGTATATTGTATATTATCATGCCACCGGCAAAAGGAGGAGTTCAGAAAAGTGTTACTTTTCAAAAAACTGCATCTTCAGTGTCGGAACTTTGTTCACCGAGAAAGTCCAAATCACAGATTCTCAGCTTTCTGCCTTCCAATCAGATCAACCGGCTGGACGGCGCCAAGAAGAGGGTTCGCTCCGAGCATCAAGAGTCCTGAGCCCTGTCTCTCTCCCTCCCCTGTCTCTCTCCCTCCCCTGTCTCTCTCTCTCCCCTTGTCTCTCTCCCTCCCCCGTCGATCTCCCACCCCTTGTATCTCTCTCCCCCCCCATCTCTCTCTCTCCCCCCTGTCTCTCTCTCTCCCCCTTGTCTCTCTCTCTCCCCCCGTCGATCTCCCTCCCTGTCTCTCTCTCTCCCCCTCGTCTCTCTCTCTCCCCCCGTCGATCTCCCTCCCTGTGTCTCTCTCTCCCCTTGTCTCTCTCTCTCCCCCCTGTCTCTCTCTCTCCCCCCTTGTCTCTCCCTCTCTCTCTCTCCCCTTGTCTCTCTCTCCCCCTGTCTCTCTCCCCCCTTGTCTCTCTCTCCCCCTGTCTCTCTCCCCCCTTGTGTCTCTCTCTCTCTCTCCCCTTGTCTCTCTCTCTCCCCCGTCTCTCTCCCCCCGTCTCTCTCTCTCCCGTCTCTCTCTCTCCCCCTTGTCTCTCTCTCCCCCTTGTCTCTCTCTCTCCCCCGTCGATCTCCCTCCCTGTGTCTCTCTCTCCCCTTGTCTCTCTCTCCCCTGTCTCTCTCTCTCCCCCGTCTCTCTCTCTCCCCCCGTCTCTCTCTCTCCCCCCGTCTCTCTCTCTCCCCCCGTCGATCTCCCTCCCCTTGTCTCTCTCTCCCCCTGTCTCTCTCTCTCCCCTTGTCTCTCTCTCTCCCCTTGTCTCTCTCTCCCCCCCCCGTCTCTCTCTCCCCCCATCTCTCTCCCCCCTTGTCTCTCTCTCTCTCTCTCCCCCGTCTCTCTCCCCCCTTGTGTCTCTCTCTCCCTCCCCTTGTCTCTCTCTCCCCCGTCTCTCTCCCCCTTGTCTCTCTCTCTCCCCCCTGTCTCTCTCTCTCCCCCGTCTCTCTCTCTCCCCCGTCTCTCTCCCTCCCTGTGTCTCTCTCTCCCCCTGTCTCTCTCTCTCCCCTTGTCTCTCTCTCTCCCCCGTCGATCTCCCTCCCTGTGTCTCTCTCTCTCCCCTTGTCTCTCTCTCCCCCCTTGTCTCTCTCTCCCTCCCTGTGTTCCCCCCCCCCCCCTGTCTCTCCCCCCCAAACTATCACAATACAAAAATACCTAAAATATCTTCAGAAGAACCAAACTGCCTCTATTTCCATAACTAACAGCTGATTAGTTGACACATTATGTCTAATATTCCGTCCCGTGACACAAATAAACAACGTTTAACACAATAAATGCTTTTAATGAGGAGTTGATTCCACTTTATGGTCGTTTTGGAGGCTCCGTTGTCTCTAATATCTTGACGCTTGGTAACATAAAGGGGAGGGGAAGTCTAGCTGGGTGCACCTAAATAAACCGCTATGATTGTAATGGACTCCCGCGAGCCAATCAGAAACAAGCATCTTCTGTGTAAACACGGACTAGCTGGCGTGTGAACAGTTCTTACACATTACAGGATCCGTCTAAATCACGCTGTGAGTTAAAGCGACTTTCATCTGGTGAGGAAATTACAGCCATTAAACACCACAAACATCGCTCCGCCGCCGCCGTCCAGTAAGAAAAGGACTATTGAGGGACGGCGTTCTCGCCAACGCTTCACCCGAGTGCAGCGGCCGACGGAGCTACAGCTCACGCCGCCGGCCTGCAGGACACAAGAGCCCCCATTCAGGACCCGAGGAGCCACATCAACACCGGAGGGTTCGCTGCCCACATTTTACCGGGGACGGCCAACATTCACATTCGACCGTTTCAAACCGACAACTTTTTACTTTATAGGGTAGAAAAGTGGACGGTTTCTGCACTTTGATGCAAAATATGTAGCGTTATGAGTAGATGTGTTTATTTATTTATTTGCATGCATACACAGAAGGCAAATATGGCACATAAATGCACATCAAGAGACCTGACGAGCAATTCTTTGTGTGGATGCTTTTACCCAGAATGCATGAATGCTTAATATCCTCGGCGTAATTACAGTCGATGAATATTCAAGACGGCCTGGTTAAGTTTGTACTCATGTTCTACTTGAGTAAATCATGCTTTTATCATACATTATGACCCCGTTAAGCTTATGGTTCTCTTCATGTTTATCTGACCTGTTTGAACTGGCTTCTGTTTTCTGTTTTATATCCTTTTAATTATTTATTTACATTTTTGTTTTCAAGTTTTTATTTATTTGCTCATTTTAATGTTTGGGTCTTATTTTCTACAATTATTATTATTATTATTATTATTATTATTATTATTATTATTATTATATATGTGGGTTTTACTTGAAGAAGCAACACGACTATTGTTGCCGATTTGTTTGAAACTAAGAATAAATGGCGAGTCATCTTCTGCAACATCTCATTTGGGTTAATTTCGGAGCACAAAGCCTCCCATTTATAGATTTCAAGCTTCATATAGACGACTTTCTTCTCTCTGAATCGACAAAATATCAGTCGGTTGGATGCTGATCCTGAAGACGTCACGGCTGAAATCTGCCCAGTTGTTATGAAGCCAAAGCCTCACAAAGTCTGGGAACGAGCCGCTCCTCCGTTGTGGATTTCAGCAGACAAAAATTGTATTTAAAAAATACAACGACTTTGAGGCACAATGAGGATTTGAATGGTTTAAATGCAATCGTCTGTAGTGTTGTAAGCGTGTCGTTTATCTTATATATGTGTGCGTTGGGCTTACCTGGATCTTGATGGGCCACGTGAAGTTGCTGACGTAGACGAAGAAGGTGATGTTGGGGCTGTTTCGGAAGTCGAAGTTCTCGTTGGAGAAGCTGTCTTTGAACTCCTTGATGTTGCTCCGGGACACGATGGGGATCTCCTCGCCGCTCTGGGTGCCTGCTGAGGGACGGGGAGGAGGAACCAGAGTTATGGAGGGTTTGATGAAGGAGATCGGAGGACGAGAGACATAGAAGTATGAGCCAAAAGGCAGATAGGCAGACGAAGAACAGGCCGTTAAATTGTGTGAATAGATTTAACTATTAAAAAGGAATACTTGATTTAAAAACCACTTCAGCACAAACTAACACTCGTATGTTAGTACTTAGTATGTAGCTATATATTGTTGTTTCACTTACTTCTGAGAAAAAAATACTTTTTGGAAGTCACTTTGGACAAAGCGTCTGCTGAATGCCCTAAATGTAAAAATGTAAATGTAAAAAATGTAAATCTAAAAAAAATACAAATGTAAATGTAAAAATGTAAATCTAAAAAGTGTAAATCTAAAAAATTTAAAATCTAAATCTAAAAAGTGTAAATCTAAAAAATTTAAAAATTTAAATCTAAAAATTGTAAATGTAAAAATGTAAATGTGAAATGTAAATGTAAAAAGGTAAATGTAAAAATGTAAATGTAAAATGTAAATGTAAAAGTAAAAGTAAAAATGTGAATGTAAAATGTAAATTGTAAGTGTACTGGGGTGTTTTGGGGAGACGTACCGGTGAAGCTGGTGGCCCAGGTTATATTCAGGTTGAAGTTCTTTGAGGCGTTTATGAACATGTCAAGATCCCGGTTTGGCTGAGGGAGGAAGAGGGGACAAAGAATCATCATCATCATCATCATCATCATCATCATCATCCTGCTGTATCACAGAAGAAAAAGGATTAAACAGATTTTATTTGAAATAAGAAGAAACATTTATAAAATGTGTAGCAGGTCAAAAAAATCCCGTCTGCTTTCTGAAAAAAAAAATGGGGTGAGACAGGTCTGTCGGGGGTGAGACAGGTCCGTCTTACCCCCCCGACACCAGTCTGCCGCTGTACAAACAGCCACTGTGCTGCACATTTACACAGCTAATGGATGCTGTATTAGCAAAACAAATGTTTGAACAAGAGTCAATGACGATAATGACATGCATTTAAATACTTGTAAGTGCAGTCGCAAACGGAGATTTTTATACACGAATTGAAAGGCGGCATTTTATTGTTTGTTTGTTTAATTATCAGCTAATAACTCGTTATTGAAGATGTACGACGAGGACCTCGTTGTTTTCCGCGGCGTCTCGGCTCAATAAACGAGCGTAAAGCATCTTCATCGTGCAGACGAGTTACATTTCTAATGGAGGATATAAAAACCACGGAAGCGAGATGCAATCAAAATGTCATTTCCCGTGACTTTAAAAATGCACAGCGTGTTTGTGCACATCTCTGATCTGCAAAGGGACACTTTTTATTTTTTACTTTTAGTGCAGCCGCCCTTACAAAGTACATACTGAACTACTTGGTATATATCTACTACAGTATCGGTCCACTACATGTGACGTACTAAAATTATTATTCTATATATGTGGCAGTATGGGGAACGTACGGGATTTAAATCGTCACATATACATATATGTATATATACATTATACATGCGTGACCTGTGACCTTTGCTCCTAATCCTCTGCAGCATTTAGGAGCAGCGGGTGAAGAAGCACCCTGGGGAGCAACTTGGTGTCGCCCTAAAGGACACCGAAGGTTACAGGACAAAGCACTCTCCTTCTTTTAATGGTCACCATAGCGACCAGCTCACCAGAGCCCGTCAGATGCTGCAGGTAAACAACGTTCTCGCTATGACATCACACGTCATGTCTGTGTGACTCTTTTTGGTTTGATGTATTTTATTAGTTTCATAAATACACATGTATATATACTACATATATTTGTGTTAAAACATTCTATTAAAATACCTCCCTCCATATGCTATATTGTATGGTATGGTATGTTGTATGGTAGCTTGATATGATGAGAACTAAATAAAGATATTATTATTATTTACCATAACAGCTAAATTGTTAGTTGTTAATGTTTATATTGTGTTTCGTGGGTTTAAAAGGAGCGGACTCTATTTATTACGGTTGGAGCTTGTTATTTCCTTTCAAATTAAAATCTCTCCGCCGCTTTAAGTGTTTTCTTTAATGTGGAACTAATGATGATTGTGTCTGTTAAGTGAATATTGTGATTTTTCTGTGCATTTGTCCAACAGGATGAAATACTGGGTTTGGAAAAATTCAACTTAAGCTAAATAAACCGTTCATAAAATCCACTTGAAAGTGCGTCGTCGTCTCGTCGGCTCATGAAAAGTGAATATTTTGGAGATGGTTTTCACAAGAGAGCAACATTTATATTCGTTTTGCGAAAGGCTTTATTTTTATGACTATGATGCTGTTATCGGGGTTATTATCATTTACCAAAATGGTAAAGAAGAAGAAACTTCCCGGTGCCGACTTTCTAATCTTTAGGTCCCGATGGGAAGCGACAGCTGCCGGGACGGTGGGGCGTTCACTGTCAGACTCACCTCCTCGGGCGTGGCCACGAAGTTGATGGCGGTGTAATAGCGGTCGTCCTCCTGCGACAGGCTGAAGGTGAACTGGTAGTCGATGAGCAGCGTGTCTGTTTGAAGTGATTGAGCCGCCGGCGGCGTGGGTGTGGGAGAGGGAGAGAGAGAGAGGGAGAGATAGAGAGAGAGAGAGGGAGAGAGAGAGAGAGAGAGAGAGAGCATGGTGGGGATTACAAAAATAGTTTTGTTTAGTCGAGTTTTGAAAGTCACACATGAAGAATGTTTTCACACAGCGCTCGGGGTGGGAAATGACCCAGATCCCCCTTTTTTTTCTTCTTTCGTTTCAAAATCGACTTTTCTTGGATGGACCTGAGGATTCATGAGGAACAGAGAAAAGCAGCAAATAAGCGGACTCAGTAAGACTAAGAAAGGCATTTTTACATAAAAAAAAAAAAAAAAGACCTGATCAATAAAATTAGAAAAACTAAATATTTGTTAATGCATCGTCCATTGAAGGAGTCACGGATTAAATGTGTCTTTAGTGACCATTGATTATTTATTTATTCATTCAATATCCAAAAAAGCAATATATACCTGTAAGTATTATTATTTATTATTATTATTAAAGAAGTTGTAACAATTCCAGTTTTTTGTCAGATGATGAACTAATTAGTGAGCAAATCGTTATAATACAACCCACACTGCCAAATTGGAGAGAGAGAGAGAGACGGCCCTTCAGAAGCTCACTCTCGGTTCCTTCCACCTCGTTTGTCCTCTGGCTGTGATTTCTTTAAAACATCAAACTACTTGAGACCTACTTTGATTTAAGAGCCATGTAACAGTCTTGGCAGGCAGACAGATAGACAGACAGAAAGACAGACAGACATGGTCACTGAAGTTGGTAATTGGGATTCCACTTACAGTAGCATGTTCCTTTGAGGGGGTTGCCTTGGTAACGATTCTCGATTTCGCACCTGAAACAGAGAGAGGTGGACGATAAGCGGAGTGACATCACAGCGAAAAAGGAAAACCGACGGAGAAGAAAAGTGAGAAGGCCGAGCCGACAACAAGTAACCTCTTTTTTTACTGAGGATTTTGTGAAACTGTATCTCAAGTGTTTTTAATAGGTTTCGGGAAGCCCTGCAGTGAGATTACAGTATGCCTAAAAGTAAAAAAAAAAGACTAAAAAAAGTACAAGGAGGGCGTTGAGTCTTGAATCATATTAGCATGTTTTGCTTGCAGGGGTTTTGTACATTTAAGTTTCCAAACAAAAATGCATAATGTGTGCAGAGATTCAGAACAATGTTAACACGGCAACAGAGTTTTAAAAGCCTCAAGACACAAGTTAAGTTCCAGAGTTCATAATAAAGGTTCCCGCTGAGCGTGTGGCGCCACAAAAAAGAAAAAAAAAAGGAGGCGGAGGTATGAGACCCCTCTGAACCCACGCAACAGGCGGGTATTTCCTCACACCATTTTACAAAGCCAGAAACTGAAATTATTGTTGGATTTTCACATTTCTGATGGTTCTTGAGTAAGTAATTTTCTTTCAAATGTTAGTATAATAAATTATTAAAAGACATTCAACTTGGACTTTTCATGATTTGTGGCATTATAACAGCATTATATTGCATTATTGAGACATTTCCGTCGAAGTGCAGGTCAGACGAGAGACGGACAAGGACAGGAAAATAGAAAATGTTAAACTCACAGATGGCAGCGATCTCCTTTGATGCCTTTGGTGGTGCAGAAGCACTTGCCGTTGTTGGGGTTGCATATGCTGGCGTGGCCGTTACACTTGCAGGCTGAGCAGAAGACACCAAACATAAAACTTTGACACATCGACATGGGGGGGCAGTACGAGCAGGGGATCGAACCGCCGACCTTGTAGTTAAAGGACTGCCCTAGAAATTTAAACAAATCTAATGATGGTTGACAGCTGAAACAACGAGCCTATTACAATTGCCTCCTTGTTCACAGGAACTCGTTTCCTCTTAATTACTTGTTTATCGGCTCCTTTTTGAGGTATTGATCGTGCACTTTTTTTTGCTAAACAATGCCTCCCTGAGCCAAACTAATATATAAAGAATGTCATTATGAGATGTCAAGCAAAACATGCCTTTACCATTGCTGCAAGCGGGAGGTAGAAATAAGAAGCATAAACAATGAACAGATAATACTGACAAGATGAAGACATGTAGAGAGGTTTGGTTTATGGCTATAAATATTTATTCCACCTGGATTTAGTGCGCCCAAAAAAGGCAAAAATGAAGCTGTGTAAGGAATGGACGATTGATTTGTTTTCTGATTGACTGACTGTCGGCATTAGCTGCGGAGCGGAGTAAATCTTTAATATCCCACGGCAGCGCTTTACTGTGCAGTCAGGAATCATGGCGGGGGGGATGGGGAATGGCAGACATAAAACTGTACTGTAAAATTCCTGACAAGTTAAATGAAGCCGTGCACGGGAAGAAAAAAAAATGCGGGTACTCACGCTGGCAGCTGCCCCCGTTGGTCGGGTCACCGTAGAAACCGGAGATGCAGCTTTCGCAGTGTCGGCCGGTCGTCAAGTCTTCGCACTTCTCGCACACGCTCTCGTTGACACACTGGCTGTGACCGTTGCACTGACAGGCTGCCGAAAAGAGTAAAAACAAAAAGCACTCACACGACTGCATGAAACAAAAGAAGAGCTTCGCTTCACAAAACAGCCCCCAGGCCCCAAAACATGAATGGATTTGTGTGTTGATTTGCAAGAACAAAAAAAAAAGGTGTTGGGATCCAGCGTGAGTCCTGAACTGTCTATCGGTGCCCCGTGTGAGTCCTGAACTACCTATCGGTGCCCCGTGTGAGCCCTGAACTGTCCATCAGTGCCCCGTGTGAGCCCTGAACTGTCCATCGGTGCCCCGTGTGAGTCCTGAACTGTCCATCAGTGCCCCGTGTGAGTCCTGAACTGTCCATCAGTGCCCCGTGTGAGTCCTGAACTGTCCATCAGTGCCCAGTGTGAGTCCTGAACTGTCTATCGGTGCCCCGTGTGAGCCCTGAACTGTCCATCGGTGCCCCGTGTGAGTCCTGAACTGTCCATCAGTGCCCAGTGTGAGTCCTGAACTGTCTATCGGTGCCCCGTGTGAGTCCTGAACTGTCCATCAGTGCCCCGTGTGAGTCCTGAACTGTCCATCGGTGCCCCGTGTGAGCCCTGAACTGTCCATCAGTGCCCCGTGTGAGCCCTGAACTGTCCATCGGTGCCCCATGTGAGTGCTGAACTGTCCATCGGTGCCCCATGTGAGCCCTGAACTGCCTATCGGTGCCCTGTGTGAGTCCTGAACTGTCCATCGGTGCCCCGTGTGAGTCCTGAACTGTCCATCAGTGCCCCGTGTGAGTCCTGAACTGTCCATCAGTGCCCCGTGTGAGTCCTGAACTGTCTATCGGTGCCCCGTGTGAGTCATGTACCGCCCGTCGGTGCCCCGTGTGAGGGTCCTCGTTTGACAAATAATGTTACTTTGATATCCTCTGTACCTGCCAGCTTTATTTTGAATTTACTACAGATTTATTAATAGGGTTGCAATGGCCCCTTTGCAGGGTCCTTTGTTTCTGTTTAGGAGAAACAACCATAATTGTTAGGGTTAGGGTTATCCCCATGAAAGGGCAAAACATGGTCAGTTTGGTTTGTTAGAGCAGTAAGCAGTTTTCATCATAGGGGCACTTTAAGGATTTTTACACACTGGGATCAATGAACTCACGACGAACAGTAAACTGTTGTATAATGATAACTTGGCTCTTTTTTTAATAAAAAGTTAGACTTGTGGAGCTTCAAATTGACGGATATTAAGAGGAAAGGAAAAGTTGCATTTAGGGAGTGAAATGAAGACATAAAGTCAACACTATCTCATCCTCTGCTGCTTTAATTTTAATGTACATATATATATTAAAATATGTACACTTTATTATGCCAATGCATATCATTGATACACTCCTTTTCCATCTAATTTCTTATTTAAACACGATCTTCAATCAATCGTTATCTTTTATCTACATCTGAAGTGCAGACATATATAAAAGAAACGAAAGAAAGTTTCATTTGATGCTTCATCATGAAGGCCTATTATTACTGCTGCGGCTACGACTTTCTATTACAGTTTCATGAATATTACTGAAAACATCTTCACAAAACCTGAGCCATTTCATTACTATTTATATAATGTTTTTCATCATACCTTTATTTAATAAAAAGAAAAAGGCCCATCTTTATTTCTTGTCCTCATTTATTTTATAAATTACCTTTGACAACTTATTGTTATTTGCTTGCAGCATCCAGCAAATATATAATTCCTCCTTTAGAGATGCCTTCCCTGAATATCTGCACTATTATATGTAAAAAATGTTTTTATTTGGCTTTATTTCTCCCACATTCCCCCCATTTGAACAACAACAGATTTCACTTTAAGTGTAAATACATTAACAGGAAAAGCATTTACCAACATAAATGAATATTGATTAATATCAACATTAAAACTAAACCAAAAGCTGATTGTTCCTACCCGGGCAGTGGATGAAGGACCAGTTGTATTTGGCCTCGCCGGGACACATGCTGGCGTTTAGGGCCGGCTGGCGGCTGGCGGACAGGCCGGGGAGGGTCGACGGGGCCGGCACCGAGGTCTGGAAGGGGCCCCGGTACGAGCCCTCGATGCACTGACCTTTGCCCGTGTTGCTGGGGTCGGTGCACCAACCGCAGCCCGGCTGGTCTAGACACTGACCGCAGGTTCTGTAGCCGGAGCAGTTCTCCGCTGCAGGACGACACAAAAGGATGCATGAAAACCGTGATGATTTATGATTTAGAAAAGAGCTTCACAGCGAGCGTTGTGAAAATCAAGGGTTTCACTTCATAAATGACTGTCTGTCCTACAGTGTGAGTGGGGGGTAACGGTAAGTAAACAATGTCGAGCCTTTCCCACAAGCTTCAATTAATTCCCACAACACCTCTACAAGGCTCAGCGGTTCATTTAGCTCATTCCTGATCCTCTGCCTATATTTTAATTCCTACAGCTGCCCCCCCGGGGGAGTTTTTCCGCCTATGGCTGCAAGACAACAATTTGTATTTAATTGACCTGCCAGGTTAAATAAATGAAAATGGCTCTCAGCCGCTGTGTACGCAAAACAAAAAGCACCAGCCGGAGACTAAGTTATCAAACTATTCAACCAGATTATTCATTCCCATCTCATCTGGTGGGGGGGGGTTAATGTGCTCGGCTAAATGAAGGTTTAAAAAGACGCTCCGCTCCGGAGAGCCACGGTTATTTAAAATGTTGCCTTATAGGGTCTGATGAAGATGGCTACATATGCTTAATTGGTTGAGTAAATTAACTGTGGAGCACAAACACGAGCTGACTTCAGATTTGTGTTTTCGTTTAACGAGTGGAGATTTTTCCTCTCCTTCCATACATTGCAATTCATCAACAATTATAGATGTAGCGGCTGCAATTAAAGCAAACAGTGTGTTGCAACACTTTCATGAGATGGTGTTTTTCATGTGAAATAAACAGGACAAGAACTGACGTTTGAAATGCAAGGAGGGATTAACAGAAGCTTAAAAGTTAACATGTATATGCGATGGGTTTCCACTGCAAAACAAACAGAAAGACAAAACCACACTTTCTTTAATTACTGGCCCCTAATTTCCCAGGTGGTTTCCTGTAATGTGGTACTAACTATAAAGGTAAACAGGAATGTCCTTAAAAAGAAAGAAAACTGTATTTCAATCCAAGTAAATATTCATTTATTATTGGAAACTTTACCCTCCAGATATGATTCAGTTGGCAATTTAAATTTAAATTTTGAATTTATTTTGCATTTTGAGAATAAAATCGAGAAGAGAATTATATTAGAACAATATTAGGACTTATTATTTGCACGTTTAAATGAGAACCACTTCAAGAAGTCGAAATATGAAATGTGTGTATGAAAATCCATTTCAAGAAAATGAAAGGTTGACTTAACATCTAATGCTCTTTTGTAGTTTCGCACCAGCTAAGAGATAAATTATTCATTAGGTGTACTAATTGAACACCATCTCTATTTACCCTGAAATTACTACCAAATTACATATTTTGTGATCATTTATGAAGGAACACTCTACTACTAACATGGATGCACTCAATGTCAAAACTAACAAATGGCGAGTCCTGCCTCTGTCGAGTGTCTAGCCACGGGCGTTTTAAATTATTTCCTTTGACTTCACTTCTGTGTTGTAAAAAATATTTTGAGGGGTTTTCATTTCAGTCTACACTGTTATGAAAGGGGGGACAGAAAAGATGTTTTTGTAATATATGTAATGAAAGGAAATCATTTTCTCAAATTTTCCATCTGTATATATTTATGGTGTTTTGCAAAAATAAAATAAAAACTGTATTCATGTCTGAGAAGGAGAAAAGAGCACGGCGTCTTACGTGGACATGTGTTCATGGTGTACCACTCCATACACTGTCCGAAGGGGAAGGAGGCCACGTAGGCGTTGGAGTCCACGCACTGCTTCATGTTGCTGCACCACATGCACTCCGAGCTGCTGCTGGTGCATTCGCTGCAGGTGCTCCTCATGGCGCACGGCGTCCGGCACTGCTTGGCACTGTGATTGGCTGGAGGGGGGGGGAAACATTTGTTTCAATATGAATGCAGACATTTTTCAGATTCTACAAGACTATGATAAACAAACAAACATGTTTCTTTATGTAGAAATATAAAGAAAACAGACAAAAAGGTGCAAAAAAGAGCTTAAAAAAAGTGGTCAAACAGTCAGACTTCTGATGCAAAGTCATTTAATAATAATGATAATAATAATACATTTTATTTGTATAGCGCTTTTAAAAGTTCTCAGACACTTTACATAAATAAACAAACAACACACAAATAAAAAAATGATATGATAACGAACCTAAATTCATTAAAGCCTTTAACCTCCAAGTAAAGTCTGCTATTTTACACTGTTAAATAAAGTTCAATAGTTAGTAAAGCAATTTAGTAATGCACTTCCATCAAGTTGGACACATTAAGAATGGTTCAAATGAATGCAGCAGACTGACTTAATTCAAAAACAATATATGCAGCATTTCAAACTCAACCTAAAAGTCTTTGGACCTCCGTGTCCGTGAACCCACCTGGCCGTTCACACAGGCTGCCGTTCACCGGGTTGATGCAGGTCTGCGCCTTCAGGCCGCTGGACGCCGGCTCGGCCAGGTAGCCGCAGAAGCCGGCGTCGCTGGGCTCGCCGGGCAGCCACTGCAGGGTGGTGTTGGTGAAGGGCGACATGTCCTCCCAGCACCAGTAGGACACGTTGATTTTCCTGAGCCCCACCCAGGGTGTCACCGAGGCCTTGTACTGCAGACACACAACAAGATTCTTGAGACTCTTCGCCTCGATTTTTCTGTGAAAAGTCATCTTTTCATTCCTCTGAAACCCAAAACCGCCGGTGGGTTTGACAGATCATGCGTGACAAAACACTTTCATGAGGTAACGGAACCAAATCCAAGCTTAAAATAGTGATCATTAAAATCATTTCATTGCAAATTACTCATTTGCCAAAACTAAACCGGTTGAACCAACCGGATCCAACTGGAAAGCCATGATTGACTCGGCTGAGACAAATAGACACAAGGCAAAAATTCAGTAAAACTTTGCAAATAAACGACAGAGAGGTAAGGTCAGGGAAGCCTGTAAAAATATAGTTAAAAAAGGTTGTAAAATAAAATATGAATGGTTCATTATAATATGTTATGCCTTCCTCTAGCCACGATTGTGCCGTTTCCACGGAGGTGCAGAACTTGATTATTGCAAACAAGGCCACATTGAGTAAAAATGTGACAGAAGCATAAAAACACAGAATTTCATGTTCAGAGGGTTAAAAATAGGCTGACAGACAAGCGTAAGTGCCTCCGCAGATGGAGACTAATGTGACATTTGGTGAAAATCAATGTCAGAAACTGATTTTGTGTTTTTATTATCAGGAATCACAAGTTTACCCCGGTGTGTGTGTCAGCAACAACAAACAGAAAGAATGATATTCAGTGATATTTCAGCTCCGCTAACATAAATTCCCCCTCCGGACTGACTGAGCAGCAATAAAAAAACAGCTTTAACTTCACTTCTCTCGGGGAGGCTCCACGTTATCCATCCCGATCTCTAATCAATGGGGCGATGCCGTCGCAGCGGCGGTAAACAAAGAGGGCTCGATCTCTCACAAACGTGGGGTCGAATCACCGATCCGTCGGGGTTTAATTGGAATCTCGGATTGAGTTTGAAACGAGCTAAAAAAAAAAGCTTCAATACAACTGGGCGGGAAGACTTGTGTGTCTGTACAGCTTTTCATTGTTCAACTAATATAATTCCAAAGACATTCTACTTCTTCTACACCTCAAAGCATACAGATGACTTGGAACTAACCAGTGGAATTGAATTGAGGCCGACAGGGGAAATCCAAACCGTTTCATTAGTATGGATGGAAAAAAAAAAAGGCACCCGGCTTTGCGATTTAGACTCAAATCTTTTCTGTTTTATTCCGCTCTGACATTAAATATGCCGGTGGCTCCGGGCCCACTCTGAAGGAGCTTAAGTGGCTTACACATTTTTTTCTTTTTTTGCATGGGTGGCTTTCGGAGAGGGATGATGGCGGCGTTCGTGCTTGCTAGGTGATCCTGCACAGAAACGAAGGCAGGCTGTAGACGACCGAGTGGTTACAACTGTAGTCCTGCAGCGCTTTGTCACACACGTCCAGGATTACGCAACACTCCTCAGAGAAGTGTGGACGCATACCAAACTGTTTAGCTGTAAATGGAGCAATAATGTGGGATCATGACGTTCCACGGCGCCTAATAATTAATGTGATCCTATGGATGCATTATGAGACAGGTGTCCTTTCTGTAGATGACTTTGTCAACATCTAATGACACATTTATGTTTCTTCCATCATCCTTTATTCTGATGCCTAGTTTGTCGATTCATGGCTGCAAACTCATTGGCTGTAGAGCCGTGAAACTCCGCCCCCACTGAGTGTCATTCACTCGTTAATCAAAGTTCACTATTGGAGAAGAAGGCAGAACCAGAGGATGATTGGTGCTCGACGAACTCATCAAAAAAACTTGAAAAATGACATCAAACCTGAAAAATATGGTCCCTGTTGATGTTAATCTGATACAGTTTAATGTTTCTCTGGGTTTTTTCTAGTCTCACAACATGTATGTAGCTCTGAATTTTAGCCAAGAGGCAAAACCCTGATTGGCTTAAAGCTGAATTCAGGGCGTTTGAGCCAAAACTCTAATTCAATTTAATGAAATATGAGCTTCTTCTGGATTTCTTGATTATCACGAGTAAAGAGGATCAAAGCTCCAAACACTTGTTCAGTAACTGACTCATCTCACCTCGTTCTCTGCATCTTGCCTGTGCTTTGTCCAATTAGATGCAGCAATTAAAGCCAACGCTGTCAATCACACACACACAGCTATCTGTGCATGTGTGACCCCCGCGGCCGCCTGACGATATAACAGAGGCTCGCGGGCGTTTAGTCGATTGTTGGGATAGATTTCCACCCGTAGCTGCTCTAATGGAGCGAGTAAGAGATGTCTGAGGAAAGAATCTGTTAATGGAAGATTTGTTTCACGCTCAGTGGTCCGAAAATCACAAAAAAAGGGGGGGAATTTGAGCAGAAGCTCACCTGGAGCAGAGCAGCTACCACGAAGGCATCCGAGAGGCAAAACTACAAAGGGTTTAGAGATAACGTAAGTAATAAAGACTATTTATCGGTATATCTCGTGAACCGGCGTGTCGGATCTCGTAGATTCGGTTTCCTTCTTCACCCGGAAACGTCACCTCAACACAAGAGGCTCCGAACGGCTTAATCTCCTTCATTTAGCCGATTCTTCCGTCTCGATGCCGATGTGATGTTTTTTATCTTCTCTCTTTGTGTCTTTAACTGTTACGAATCTTTCACGCCGCTGCTGTCGTCTAATCTGATGCTTAATATCCAGCGTACTTACCACCACGCTCATGATCTGCAGCTCCTTCAGGACGAAGTCCACCTTCTTCTGCGTGGTCAGCGAGGCCAGGACGGCGTTGTGGCTCCTGCAGGCCAGCTTGGCGTTGTCGTACGAGTCGTTCGCCGTGATGAACTTCAGACAGGAGTTCCCCACCAAGTGCCAGCTTTCACCGCACACGTTTTCTGGAGGGCAGAGAGGCGACGGGCGTATCAGAGACACGGCATGCAAGCTGACAGCGTGATCTTCATTAACCTTCATTATCTATACATTAAATCTACTTGTCACCTCTTGGAGGAATGGTGAAGTTAGACAAAGTGATTTCAGAGTTTTACAAGAAATTAGGGGAAAATCTGAAAATTATTACATCATTTTGTACAAAAGAAAAGTCTATATCTATTCTTTTGGCTCTTAAATTGTCTTTTTATAGTATGTGTCATTTGCACTTTGTCTTGATTATGAGGTTTTATGTCTCATCACTTTGAAGGGACTGAAAAGTGCTTAAAGTTACAAATAAACCTTTAATCGTCTAGTTGTGACAGATTTATCATTTGACCCACAGGTCAGGAATCGCTGCCCAAAAGGCCCATTTTAATTCAAGAGGGGAAATGTATTCACTATGTTAATAATGATAATATTTCCCCTTAATAATAATAATAACTACATTAATGTTTTTGACTTGCATTTTTAAAAGCATAAGAGCATAAATACATTATTATATGTACCTTTGGAATAAAACAAGCATCTGTTTCTTTGTATTACCAGAAAATACTTTTATTTATTTTTGTGATTATTTTAGTTCTGAGAAAATTTCGAACTCATCAGGCTAATTAATGAGATTTTTGCATTTGTTTGTTTCCAGCTCATTGATGTTGCATCCAGAGGTTCGGTCATGGTTTGAATGAAGCTTCAAATGTCTGATTCACCAGATTAAATGAGCTTTTTTAATTAAATCAATTCATTCATATAACGTGTATGTCGTTTGTGACGCCAACAAATATGGACTAAAGCAGAACGTATGAATAAAATATGAATTTTGGCAATTCGTTTGGATACATTTGGACTTCACAACACTCCGGAGTTATTGCAACCGTTCAGTACAACTCACCGCAGTTTGTATGTAACCACGGCGACAACGTTATCTTCCCTTCACCTGTCTCTCTGCGGCTGTGTGTGTGTGTGTGTGTGTGTGTGTGTGTGTGTGTGTGTGTGTGTGTGTGGAGGCTAAGCCCGGCGTCGGTGGCAGAGCGGGATATTAATGATCGCTGCTGCAGGATGATTGTAGGGGGAAACGCTGATTAGTGCAACCTCAACTTTATCTGCGACGGTGCAGAAATACAGAGTTTAAACAGAAGTCGTGCCGCATTCAAATGTTGATTCTGAATTTGAACGTCAACGTTGGGATACGTGAGCCTGAACTATTTTGATTACAGCCCCGTTTAATCCATATATCAATATATCATATTATGTTATTAGTGATGCATCGCAAGATCTCATGAAATTAAGTTAATTGTTCTCGGATAAATAAAACCCAGGTTGTAAAAATACTATAATATTCCTCTGCCTGCGTCCAGTGATGCTAATTTTTGGCTTCCTGTTACCTGGCAACGAGATGCACTCCTGGTTGCGAGGTTCCCACTGACAGTTCTGGTCCACGGCGCAGCTCTTGCAGCTGGTTTTCTTGTTGCACACGTACGACGGGTTGTCCTTGGGGCAAACGTCAAACTCCCCTATGGCCCCCTGGGAAGGGAAGGCAGAAAACAGAACAAAGGATGACACAATGCAAGCTGTTCCGACTGTAATAAGATGATGTGGACTCGGTCTCCAGACAGGGCGGCACCTGATGGAAATGTCAAATTTGAGATATTTACATAGTTAACGGCCATATTTAGAATTACCAAATTAACCAAATTATTACATCACTCATATGGCACAAAATTAAATGTTATTCCATCATCAAAAGAAGGCACGAAAAGAAGGCAAGAAAGCATATTGGTGTAAATACATCACTTTGTGTAAATATGCCTGATTTAGCTCGAAGCTCATTTCCATCTGCAGTCATTAAAATTGTAAATTCCAAGTTACGGTCAGAGAGAGAGACTGACCCTTATCAATCAATCGTTTCAGAGATCGAATCGGAGTGCTGGAGGAGACGCTCGAACCACCACGTGGCATCTAAACGAGCAGCCATTTTAATCACAGATCGACAAATCAGATTTGACGAAGGAGTGACGAGGCGCGTTGTAATAAAGTGGTGAAGTCCCGCCCCTTCCGCTAGACTCCCATGGGACCTCTGAGATCATAAAAATGTATGTATGGGTCTCAATGCAGATCATATCATTATTTGCTGGTCCCAGTCGTTATATGCCCCGAATTAGAAATATGTTGTTTGTGGATTTAAATGATCATTTTTCACGTCAAGAGTTTGATCATTTATTTTGTTGAGTTTAAGGCTGTAGAGAAAACACAATGAAAAAGTATGTGACGTCACGTCATCACCCTTTCTCACAGCGATTCAGTGCCGATCAAACGAAGATGTTCCTGAATGTTCCAGCAGGTACGGCTGTTCATGCTTTCGGTTCCCGTCCGATGAGAAGAAGAGGAATCGCTGGCTCAAAGTGACGGATATCATTGACGCTGAGAGCAGCGAAGAGCTGTAGTTCACAAAGCAGCCTCATACAAAACCTACCATTAACTAACTTCTTCGCTTCGCTTTAAAAACCACAAACAACAAATGTGAAATTCATGGCACAATTCAAACGGGACCAGAAAATAATTTAGATCTCGCCAAAGGAATACATGCATCAGAAATTCATATCGAGGTCCCATGGACCGGGAAAAAAGGCGGGGAAAAAAGGTGGGAAAGAAAGGCGGGAAAGAAAGGCGGGGAAAAATGGCCGGGGAAAAAGGTGGGAAAGAAAGGCGTGAAAGAAAGGCGGGAAAGAAAGGCGGGGAAAAAAGGGCGGGGAAAGAAAGGCGTGAAAGAAAGGCGGTACTTCGCCACTCTATTACAGGTAGCGTAACGTGATGAGTAACGATGGCGTCAGCGGCGAGGCTTCGTTACCGTGGCGGCGGTGCAGTTGCTCCCCAGAGACAAACACTGGCCTGAACACCACTGGCAGCCGTTGGTGTTGGCCGTGCAGCTGTAGCAGTCGGTGTACTGGTCACAGCGCTCGCTGTCAGCGTCTGCAAGAGTGGGACATAAATAGTTAAAATAAAAAGAACAATATGCAATCTTATGATAATATGGAAGGAAATTACTTTTAGAAAATAACTGGAGTGAAGGAAACGTTTTTAAAGTGCCGTCTCCAGATGCCTCGGTGAGTAAAATAGCTGGGGGAAAAATAAATAAATAAAATAAAGGACGGCTGGTTTAAGATAGTAATTTGCATACGCTGTAAAAAAGACAGACATTATTGGCAGATTTTCAACTTCCTGGCGGTCATCATGGAAAGAAACCAAATCGAAGCTTAAATTTGGGGTATTTATTCAAAACCCTATATATTTTACATATTCTCTAAAAAAAAAAACTAAAAAACATTTGCACTCACAGGGGACAGACAGGTTGCAAAAATATAAATCGTTCAGTAAGTTTAGCCCCAATTTTGGACTAAAACACTTCTGAGCATTTAAAAAAAAATTTAAAATGAGATTCAAAAATCGTAAAACAAATTATCAAATAAATTCTACTTTTTTTATGACTTCAGAGGATTAAAGGAGTAGCGTGCAGGATTTAGTGACATCTATTGGTGAGGTTGCAGATTGCAACCCCTCCCTTTCCAAGCGCGTAGGAGGGAACATACGGTGGCCTTCAGGTAACGTACAAAAAATGACTCTTTCCAGAACCAGAGTTTGGTTTGTCCATTCTGGGCTACCGTAGAAACACAGCGGAGCAACATGGTGGACAAGTTTGTTGCACACATCAGCATACTGAGCATCAAGGTCACAGGTTTTTTTTTTCATTTTTTACAGCGGATGCCTCACGTCTTCCTGCTTGAGTTTTCATAAAAGCTTAGTTCCTGGTTATTTCCCCCGTCGGTGGCAGCGTCCCGACTCGCAGCAGCTTCTGTTTGCTAACGGACGTGAGAGAGAGACCCACTCATTGGTTCCCCCCCTCCGGCTTCATTGCTCTCTATGACATTTCAGAACATCTTTGTTTTGTCCGACCCAACAGCTCGGAAAAAATATTCAATTTAAAAAGGAACATTTTCCTCTTGATCCACTAAATCAGTTTCAGCACATAATCAGAGTCAATGACAGCAGGACTGTTTCTAAAAGGTGCACTTAAACCACACACACCCTGGTGACACATTATTTCTGGCATTTTCCCTCTCCGGTGTGCGAGACTGCGTTGGCAGCCTGCGACAAACGAGCCATTTCTGCTAATTCATGCCATCGAACATCAGCGTCGTGAATGCAGACACTCTGAAATAATAATCTGGGATTAGTTTCACACATACAGCAGACGTGGCGTCACCTACATGATCGGGTGTTACAGGAGGCCGGCAGCAGCTCGCCGGCCCCGATGCCGTTGCTCTCCCAGGGCAGGCAGACCCCCGCCGTCCCGTTCCAGACGCACTGGATGCCGGGCCAGGCCTGGCTGCAGGCCGCCGGGCCGGAGAAGGCCTGGCAGCTGGGCGAGGTGTACAGCAGCACGTCGCTGAGCAGCAGGCTGTTGAAGCCGCCGAACACGTACATCACACTGAGAAGAAAGGGAATGAAGATGTTAGCGAGCTACAGAGGAGGGAGGGGGGGGGGGGCGATGAGAAGATGTAAGGGATTCAGGGAGATTTGTGTCCCGCATATCTTCTCCAGTTTCGACCTTTTTGTAGACAGCGAGAGCCGGGAGAAGCTTAGTCCGAGTGCTCTTCCATTTCTCCGGGGCTCCGACCGGCCTCACAAGTCGGCTAAATCCCCAACAAGCACTCTCTTCCTGGGCCCGACAGATCCACCAAACCCCCCTCCCACCCCTCCACATCCCGCTGTGTGTGTGTTTGGATGCAGAGCACAGGGCATTTCTGAACATCTCTCTCTCCGCTGGCCGTTGTTCAGCTGCACGGATTAGTGTGTGTGTGTGTGTGTGTGTGTGTGTGTGTGTGTGTGTGTGTGTGTGTGTGTGTGTGAGAGAGAGAGGGTCACACTTCAAACCGTTGGGCTCTGGACCTCCTGCTGAGCGTCTCCGGATCAGGAGGAGGAGGAGGAGGATTTGGGAGTCCTGCAGGGGGACCACATGAGTGAGCCGCTTCCATTTTCTGTCTCATTTCTTTTTTCTTTTTTTTTTTAAGTTGCAGAGAAGCAAAAGGACGGCCGAGACATCATGAAAGTTTGTGTTAAAGTTCAAAGATTCAAGACCCAGATGGAAGTTTTGGATGCAGAAATGTGAGGTTTATAAGGAGTGTTTAAGTAGAGACAGCGAACGCTTCGCCTTTCTTTTCGTTTTCCCGACTAGACCGGGGTCTGCAGGGGGTCTGCATCAGGGTCTGAGGTCTAGTGTAGGTACACATCACAAAACCTTCATCGGAGCCGGCAAAAAGAGTCGAGCCTTAAAAATGAATCCGGAAAATCAAGGACCGACTTTTCAATTGTTTTTGTACAATGTATCTATTTTATATTTAAATGTTACATTGTTTGGCATTCTGTGGACATCAAAGGGAACATTTCATTGAACAGGGTTACCGGGCCTGTGATAATAAACTCTTTGAATCTTTGAATGTTGAAGTGGAGGCCAATGAAAAAGGTGATCTCTCTTATTCATGAACCTCCAACATCAATATTTTCCCTTTAACACTCAAACCAAAACGTTGCTTTTGTCTTTTAAAGGAAAAGTGCATTTTGTTTGTGCATCCTCTCTTAATTGGGAATACATTTTTCCTTTTTTGATGCATTTCATAATTGCGTTTCCAGAACTCACTAAAAGTGCTTTGAAATGTTTTCTTCCCAAAGCTAAAAAAACTGAAGTTCAATAGTGTGACGTCTGCCTGTGATTGCGTAGAATCCGAATCAATGAGCGAACTCACTGTTAATTGCTCCGAGGAAACGGGAATCATACGGACTCAAACGGCGGCGGTGATTCATGTTAGTGTTTGATGCGTTTCTCTACAACAGGATGTAGAATTGAATATGGATCGCCGTGTTGCTCTGCTGGTGGTGCAGATAAGACTCGGCGATGAGTCATCCCTCCGTTCACATGGCAGACTGGTGATGAAACGTCATGTGTGAACACACAGCGATTACGTTCGTGGGTAGCGGGGGTTTTCATCCCAGCCGCGCCGTCTCTCCGGCGGTCGTAAGCGTTTGAGTCTCCGAACGCAACGCTGAGCTGATGTTTTCTCAGCCGAGCGTCTCGGGGTTCCTGATCTAGAATTTGGGAAAAGGAGCACCGAGGCAGATTTCTGCTGTGTTTAAAACAAGAATGGAGAATTGACCATTTCCTGTCGTCGATATCGATAGAGTTGAACGGAAAATTATGAGATGTGTTTGCATTTTCAATCAAGAAAATAATAATAATCTACAGAGAGAGAGAGAGGGGGGGGGGGGGGGAGAGAGAGAGAGAGGGGGGGGGGAGGTAGAGAGAGAGAGGGGGGGGAGAGAGGGAGATAGAGAGGGGGGGAGAGAGAGGTAGAGAGAGATAGAGGGAGAGAGAGGGAGATAGAGAGAGAGAGAAAGACATGTAGAGAGAGATAGAGGGAGAGACAGGGAGAGAGAGAGAGAGAGAGAGAGAGAGGGAGAGGGGGGGAGAGAGAGAGGGGGAGAGAGAAAGACAGGTAGAGAGAGAGAAAGACAGGTAGAGAGATAGAGGGAGAGAGAGAGAGGGGGGAGAGAGGGGGGGAGGGAGGGAGAGAGAGAAAGACAGGTAGAGAGATAGAGGGAGAGAGAGAGGGAGAGAGAGAGAGAGAGAGAGAGAGAGAGAGGGAGAGAGAAAGAGAGGGAGAGAGAGAGAAAGACAGGTAGAGAGATAGAGGGAGAAAGAGAGGGAGAGAGAGAGAAAGACAGGTAGAGAGATAGAGGGAGAAAGAGAGGGAGAGAGAGAGAGAGAAAGACAGGTAGAGAGAGATAGAGGGAGAGAGGGAGAGAGAGAGAGAGAGGGAAAGAGAGAGAAAGACAGGAAGAGAGAGAGAGAGAGAAAGCGAGGGAGAGAGAGAGACAGAGAGAGAAAGACTGGTAGAGAGAGTTAAAGAGAGAACGACAGGAAGAGAGAGATAGAGAGAGAGATAGAGAGAGAGAGGTAGAGTTTGAGAGAGAGAAAGACAGACAGATAAAGTCTGGTTTCTGTTAAACTGTTACAATTAGTAACATTGATTGACCACGTTGTATTTCCTTTAAATGCCACGAGAGCATCATTAAATACGAGAGGGAATCAAACCCGTCACCCTGGTTCCATGCAGAGAAACCAGGTGGAGACATCTGCCCTACTGTCTCACTTCCTGCCCGTGTTAACAGAGAGGGCCTAATGTATGAGAGACAAATTAAAAGGAAAAAGAAGCGTGCAGCGTTGGGAGGATCTCCTCCGTGGAAGTGTACGGGAGGAAGAGAACGCCCACCGAGTGAAGGATCGTGGTCTCATTTTGTTTTCATGTTATTGTGTTTTCATTCGGTTTAGTATTTTTAAAGCCAGAAATACATTTTTTTTTTCCTACAGCAGTAAACTCAAAGTTGAGCGCTGCATAAATCCTCACCTGTCGCTGAAGACGGCCGAGTGTCCGAAGCGGTTGACGTCGTGGTAGAGGTCGGGTCGAGGCAGCGGCGTCCACTCGTCACACGCTGGAAAGAGAGAAGACGACAACGAGAGGTCAGACGCCGTCGACCCGCTGGCACATTATTAAATCACACGTGTCTGCGGCGTTCAGTGACTCCGGCTGACAAGCTGAGGGGGGGGGGGGGTTAGCGAAGACCTTTAACAGCTCGTATCTTCATGTCAATCAATGAGTCAGTCGACAGGGGAAAAAAATAAAGTGTCCTTGACCGCGACACCGAGGGCCTGATGGGCTGTGTGTCGCTGTGAAGAGGAATACCAGTGAAATATGGTTTTCACGGTGGGACTCGAATGCAACACGGGGGCTCAGGTGGTCCTCGCTGCTCCTTCACAGACATTTCTATTCCACCGTGTTACCGTGGACTACGGGAGGTGACTTCTGCTTTACTTGATTGGATATTTGTGGCTGTTTTGTGCCTCTTAGTAGTTTCTTTGTGTGGTTGTGGTCATTCTTTGTCTCTTTGAAGTCGCTTGGTTGTTTTGTGTCTCTTTATAGTTGATTTGTGTCTTTTTGTAGTCACTTTGTGGGTGCAGTCGAATAGTCTTTTTTGCTTAGGAAGGTTCCTAACTGAAGAAGTGACCCGGAAGTAAACAAATGGCCGCCATGATAAGAGCTGTTCGAATTCTCTAAATGCATAGGAAAGGAGCTCCAATGCTTCCTTTCAGAGCTCCTTTAGCATAGGATGCAACGGACCTTCCTATGCGATAGGAAAGGAGATGACGCCGACCCACAATTCTTTGCGAAAGCAACATTTAAAGTGCCGCACACCTCGGCCGTTCATGAAAACAAACAATATGCCTATTTGCATATTTAACAATGACTTTCATGCAGACATATAGTAATTGGAATAGTGATAATAAATGTGTGTGGACAGTGATAATAATTGAATGGTATTTTTTGAATTTATTTCAATCATGTTACAATGTTTGACAAAAACGAAACTAAAACCACAAATGAAATGTAAAAAAGCAACCGGTCAAACAGGAAGGAGGAGCTGCTGGACCTGAAGCCGGTCAGTGAACCAGCTGTTGATAAAACCAACATGTGGAGAAGTGGACGATGCGCTTTTTGTAGTCCATTATTGTAGTTTCTCCAGTGCAGACGTACGTCAATCACCGGTGCCGATCATCAGCTGTCAATCAACAGCGGCCGCGTTATAATGACGTAGCTTAGTGAAAGTCCGGTCGGATTCTCTGAGCACCGCGGTCGACTATTCCTAAATCCTTTTGAGTTCTCCTATCGCCTTTCCTTAACCCCGTGACGTTTTCCCCAGAGGTCAAGGAATAGTTAGGAATAGGAGTTAGGACCTTATTTTTTGACTATTCGACTGCACCCTGTGTCTCTTCAAGGTTGTTTTGGTCACCCTGCAGTCATTTTTCCTTTCACTTTGTGTTCATTTTGTGTCTCTTTCCAGTTGATTTCCATCTCCTTGTAGTCTTTTGTGTCTCTTTGTAGTCGCTTTATGCTCCTTCGTGGTTATTTCGAGTCTCTTCCTCGTTGGCACATGTCTTTTTGACCCCATAAATAAATCGCCTGATTTAGGATTTGAAAAGAAGGAGAAATGGATGTTTGCTCATGTGTTTTGATCGGCTAAGCAGGACTGCGTGCTCATCAAAAGCTGTTCCTCAGTTTGGAGAAAAGATCCGAGCCGTCGCATCACATCAATATCAGGAGAGTCTCTCAGTTAAACTTGTATGTTTATCACATCAATATTTTAAGCTCATGGAGCTGCAGTATTTAGAGCAAGTAGCTCGTGAAAAATGAGATTAATCTCCTTCTGCTGCTTCACCCCGTTCTCAGCTTGTAGCTACAGGTTCGGAGCATTGATTTAGGCCGCCGTCAAAACCTGGAGCGATTCTTCTCAGCCGACAAGAAAAGTGACAGGCGAGCTAAATCGTTAGTCAACCGTCACCTTCAGAAAACAAACACGCCGTGATATATACAGTTACCATCCGCACAGCCAAGACTATAAATACATGTTGAGATTTAGTCACTGAAATGCTGCTTGAACGCCATCAATTTGACACAATTTCACCACGTTTTAACCCAAAACCTTGAGATGTCAATGCTAATGAAGCAGCAGTGGTTTGTGACAGTGTGTCACCCATCATGATGCCTGTATAAAACAACAACAACAACAACAACAAGGAGCTGGCGTGTGAGCCTGAAAGTCAAAAAGCTGCAGCACAGTGAGCGCAGTACATCACCTTCAGTCAGCACAATGCAGTGCAAGTCATCATGGAGTCCCGGAGGAGAGCGTTAGGCAATCGCGGGTAGACGCTGCCCTCTGGTGGCGCAGGCCGGTACTTGCAGGGTGGTTTTGGTGCATTGGCTTCCTCAAGAGCGAGGGATTTATTATGACACCACCTAACCAATGTCAGGACAGCGGACAGCCCTTTAAATTCTGCATTATAATTGAGTTCAGCTTGTTAAGAGAGAAGGGGGGGAGATTAGTCCTCGGTGCACGGCCCGTCCCCGCTGTAATTAGCAGACAATTACAGAGCTGCTGCTGCTGACGCTGACCCTGCAGCTGGGTGGTGGTGGTGGAGGTGGAGGCAAAATACTCCACCAGGTCCTTTTAAGTCCAATTACACGATCAAACAGAGGAGGGAGGAGGAGACAGAGAACAACAAAAAAAACCTCAAAGTTTCTCATTTCTTAAAAACTTAAGATGTGAACTCTCCGGGGAAATCATGAAAACAAATATGTTTCCCCGCGGTGACCGGTGAGTGATGAGTTAGTCTCCAGTCAAAGTGGAGGAGCATACATGTGGTGAGTGTTGAAATAAAGGTGACGTGTTTTGGGGGATGTTTCGGTACTTCATGAATAAAAGCCGGGAAGGGAAGAGCACTCGTGGCCCCCCCCCTCTGAGATTGTAATTTCACAGCCTGTCAATCACCTTCTGTAATGACACAGGAAGAGCAGAAATGTCCCGGGGACATCTCGGAGCCTGCAGGAGGATTTCTCCCTCCCGTCCAGACGCACCGAAGCCTCCCATTAACGGCTGACGACAGCAGCGCTGACGACTGACTGGTCTAACTGACAAAAGCTGAGCCGGCGTTATACGAGGACATATCACAGATTATGATTAAAATGCACATTCTGCATACGGATATCTGTACCACGCTTTCTCTACCGTGAAGCAGCTCGGCACAAACCGGGGGTTAAGTATCTTGATTAAGCACTAGAATAAACATTAAAAACCCGTGTGAATCCCACTTTGCATTCACTTCACCGTGAAATCCTCAAGGAGCTCCTCGAAGTGGATGTTCTACAGAAACTGATCTGCCAAGTTTCCCCCCCAAAGACCCGACTCTCCTTTATGGTACTAAAACACTAAGAAAACACGATTTTCCGACGTATTTCATGCTTTAACTTTGAGAGTTAGTAGTTTTGAGAGGACTTTTAAGGTGGTTTAGTTGGTTAAGCCTGGAAATCAGACATCTGTGTGTTCAGGCTACACACACATCTGAACAAATATGGACACCTGCTTCCCTTCTGCCTTCAGGCCGGTCATCTAACATTTAACGCTCATTTTCACATCCTTATTTGTATTTTTTATTGTTCAGAAAACACATTATTTCTGTCTAAATAAACCTGCATTCATTCCGCTTCAAACGCCCCGCTCTCTTTAAGCCCCGCCTACCGAAAAAAGCCCAGCCTGCTCTTAATGGTCAGCGTTTTCATGTCTTCCGCATATCACGACATCTATGTGGATGGAACGTTTTGCTCCTTTCACAGTATTTCTGTATCACGTTCATCCGCTTTTTGATCACTAAACATGGAAATCTCACTAAAGACAATGTGAGACCTTAAATTGGAACCTAGACAACAAAACACAAACTAAATCAGTCCATATGTCCAGATACTTTTGTCCAGGTTGTGTTTCCGTGAACGTTCCTCTGTATAATCCAGGTGTGAAACTTTTAGACATTCATGAGGGCCGCCAGCTCTTCCACCACACAACACCATTAACATGCACAGGAATAAACCAGGAACACAACAACCACAACGCTCTGCTTCTTTTCCTCCGGGCAAGAACAATACAAATAAAAAATCAGGTCACATGCGAGTGCGTTCTGCAAATGTTAGCCGACTGGAAGAATTTACGAGCACATTAACGTGAGTAGCGTGCGTTAAAAAACGGCGGCTCCTTGTTTTCCGCCTGCGTACATCAAGCGGGTGACATTTTGACCTTCTTGTGCTCTGCTCGTCACCGGGGCGACGAGCGGCTCTCAGGTGTGAGAGCGTGTGCAGCTGCATGAATGCAAAGCAGAGAAAAGGAAAAGGAGAGGATGCATGCTTAGCAAAAAAAAAAAGAAAAAAAAGTGTGAGGCGGAGGAAACTACGATGGCATATTAGGGCCACTGAAGGGAAAAGCAACTTGTTTATATCGGCTATATATATTTATAAAGTGGCAAATTTGTGAGTTTATGAATAAATATAGCCGATATAAACTTGGTTCTGCTAACACTGGATGTTTGCTGTTGCTATGACAACAAGTGAAAACTACCGCTAGCATCTTAGCCCAACCGCCTGATCAATAAACACCCATAAGATGACAATTTGTCCTCATATAAATATAAATAAATCCAGCAATATCCATCAACAGGACCTTAACGAGGCGTTACACGTTGGAATGGATTCATTAAAAGACATGCGTACATTCATGGGAAGTAATTGACGGTTGTTAACATCGTAATCAACTCTTAATTTAGCTACTTTATAAACTCGCAAAGGTGCTTCTTTATAAACTCGCAAATTTGCTACTTTATAAACCCGCAAAAATTGCTACTTTATAAACTTGCAAATCTCCCTCTTTTTTTCTCGTAATATTGCCCCCTGTCTCGGCTCCGTTTACTATATTCACTAGCCGTCGTAGTCAACGGACTGCGGGAGCTGCTGCTGAGTTCGGAGTTTACTGACCGAGGCTGTAGGACAGGAAGTCGGCGGAGAAGCACTTGGCGCCGTGGCTCATGGACGTGTCGTTGTGCGTGTTTCCTCCGAACACTAGCATCGTCCCGCTCACGATCACCGCCGTGTGGAGGTAACGGAAGAAGCCGCTGTCTCTCAGGATCGTCCTGCAAACGCAAACGACGGTTCAATTCCCACGTGCTGCTCTGGTAAAAGCAAAAAAATATCTTCACGTGTTTTCACACTTTTCTGTGGAAAACGTCACAGAACTGATTTCCTGCAGACCTTTAAAAAATTATTTTCAAAACACAACATGCTGTTCATTTGACAGGATTTTCTTCCTTTTTTTACCTGTTAAAAAAATAAATATATCATAACTAATCATTTAACAGCTATTTCATTTTTAAATGTAACATTCAATGTGAGCAGTCTGTAAAACACGTGACCTGATCATAGAAGTTTTGTTTTAAATTACTATGATTTTAACACTCATTTTGCATTCTTCATCTTCAGCTTTCACAACAGAATTATTAATGCAAAGAGCTAAACTGATTTGCTAAATTATTCCCTTTAAAAACACAAAACGCTTTGCTGTTCATTTTACTGGTTATTCTGGTTTATTTTCTTATTATTTCTTATCCGTTAGAAATAAAGCAGAATATCCAAACATTTAAAAGGCTATTTCATTTTTAAATGTAACAATGATTTCAGTAAAACACGTGTTTTAATGATAGAAATAGATTTATTTTTAATTTATTTGGTTTTAATCTACGATTAGATGTTTTCATTTTGCATTCTTCATCCATGCATTGAGATTTTGACCCCAAATTTAGGAGTTAGTTTTGTAAATTTAAAACAAATGTGACTCCCAACCATTGTGTAACATCATACACCAGCTAATATTAATAATAATAATAATACTAATAATAATACACGTGGTTAAATCTGCACCTCACCATTTCCTCCGGTCCACATCGAACCGGTACAGGTCTCCGGCCAGGCCGTACTTGTTGGCGCTGAAGGCCTTGTAGCCCCCGTGGATGTAGACGGCTCTGGTGCCGGGATCGAACACGCTGCTGTGGCCGTAGCCGCCCTGGACCAGAGCGCCGTCTGTGGACACCATGCTCCAGGTGTTCTTAGCTGGAGGGGGATCACACAAACACATTAACTATCTAATCTAATTAGATCCCAACTCAGCGTTCAGTGTTTTATTAGTAATTACTCCTATATTATTGCTTCAGACTGCCATCAGACTCTATTGGTCATCATCGGGATAATGAGAAGAACCAAATCGCTTTTCCTTTTGTGAGCAAATAGGACACAAGCTCATGTCCATCGGTTCATTCATCCCATTTCTTCCCCCAGATTGGCTTTTCAGAAGACAATGAGACCTCTTAATTAAGATCGGTTTGCCGGCCAATAACGTTAGAAAACTCGTTAACTCCCCCGTTCATTTCCTGGACAAGTAACGGAGGTATTACTTCTCGTACCGATGTTGTACTCCTGCACCTGGCTGATGTAGCCGTACAGAGGACAGTGTCCGAACATGACCAGCATGACGGGACTGTCCCCGTCCTGGAGGGGGGGCACCATGTGGGCCGAGTGCCCCACCACGGCGTACTGCTCCTTGGCCCGGGGGCTCAGCTGGATCCAGGTCTGGTTCTGGATGTGGAAAACCCACAGCTGGCTGGACACGTTCCCCGTGGAGTCGATCTTCCCTCCGTACATGTAGATCTTCCCCTGGAACAAAAACACACATAACCTTTAAATAACATCTTTCTGGAGAAGAAGTCCATTCTGAAAACGCTATTATAAAGCAGATGATTTCTAACACTTGCCTATAATTAATTTACCTTCTACGTCCGCGGTTATTTCTCTCTGTGATGAGTGTGGGAGTGTGGTGCTGAATATTAGATTCCTTATAGCGCTGAAAGGATGCCGTGAGTCCACTTTTTGTCCTTTTTTTTTTTATTTGTCAAAGATGTTTTTTGATGATTCTTGTAATTTTTCAAGGCTCCACATTGGGATTTAAAAATGATGCAGGAAGCATATTTTATTTAATTTTTTACACTTGTACATGATAAACAAGCCTCGGCCGTCTAGAGGAACATAAAAACAGACGGACAGAGTCAGCATAAAAAAGGAAAAAAAGCTCCTGCATTAAAAGGAGGAATCAGACTTCCTTAGTTCACTTTAAAAAGGGTTGGAGGTATTTACACACATTGAAAATTAACCTTTTTTTATCCTTTTTTTGTTAAACACATGTTTTGATCATTCACAAACTTGTTCTTTTTATGTGTAGTTAGTTTTGCTCATTGAGTTCTCAGGTTTCTCCTGTGATTTTTACTGTGTTATTATTTTATTTATATGTAAACTATCTTTGAGAACCTTTAAAGGTGCTCTACAAATGAAAAGTATTATTATTATTTATTAAAAGAGCTTTTTATCTTCATCTCAATTAAATAAAATAAAAAGGATGAGTCTATATGGGCCTGTCAAAGTCCCAAAAACTAGTAGCATCTTCAGCTGTTTTGTAAACCAGTCAGGATGTGTGTGTGTGCGTGTGCATGTGTGTGTGTGTGTGTGTGTGTGTGTGTGTGTGCGTGTGTGTGTGTGCGTGTGTGCGTGTGTGTGTGTGTTTTGGGAGGCCCGAATCAGTAAATTCCCCACAATGCGAGACTTGCATAATTTCCATCGGTTCTGCATCGAGACTTGATCTGACTCCAGATCTGTCTCACAGGCCCACATCGACTTCCAACACGCATTCATACACTGTGATGCAATCCGTGTGTGTGTCTGTGTGTGTGTGTGTGTGTGTGTGTGTTACAAAACACTCCTCAGATCAAACTCTCTCTCTGTGAAACCAGCGAGCAGACAGACTGCGTCTTCCTCTGAATCCTCCTGTCATTCGTTATTCCATCGGCGAACAGCCTTCACTGTCTGAGAGGAAACTCGACTGCAGCAAACCCGGAGATTTAAACGCTATATTAGTTCCAGACGACAGACTGAGAGGAGGAATGAAAAGGTTTAATTGAGCTGCCGACGGTTCTTTAGGAGTTTCAAACATCACACCGCCGTGAGCTTTCGGATGTCTGTAAAACACACATGTCTGTGATAGCACAACGTCCCTCCCTCTCTACGTACCTCATGAAGGGCGAGCGAGTGGCCGTATCGGGGCGTGACGGTGTGGACGGAGGGGTCAAGGGTCAGCCAGCTCTTACTGCTCAGGTTGTATCTGCAGAAAGAAAACAGAAAAGGGTGAGACGACCGCGACAAGACGGCTTTACGATACACGAAACAGGTCAAAATATAGAGAAATAAAGAGAATCGTTAAATATAATAATAATTTTCATTATCGGGATAATCGTAAATGCCTCGACTTGAATGCCATCCAAAGGTTTGTTCCCATCAAATGTGAAGAAAATGCATCTGTTGCATACAAAGTCAATGCAAAAGACGACAAAAGAAACTTTAAATTGGACAGAATTTGGATGTTAGATGGCAGAATGAGCTTTTAACTAAAGTCTATTTCATTCATAATAACAGACAGGAAAGCATTTACATAATTAACAAGTTTATAAATAGTAGAGAAAGAAGCTGCAGTCATTTATAGGCACATAGTTGGTCTACTAATTAATCTGTGAGGTTTTCATTCACACAAAGACTTCAAACGACACCTTACACCAGGTGAGGAGGCATTAAATATGGATCACATGACTCTGAGTCTCACATCATGGGCTCCAGTCAAAACCACAAGTGGAGGAAATAAAACCTCAAAATGGAAAAAAACAAACGGCAGAGAGCCAATATAACACTTGACATTCCCTCATGTTTGCTAACCTTTAGTAGACAATGAACCACGTCATTCAACGTTCTCTTAAATCCCTCCTAGTTAACATGATGAACTATGCAGCTCTTTGTTTCATAACTCTGGTGCGGCTCCAAAAGACAAAGACGTGGGTCAAAAGGATTGTCAAAGGAGGCTCCGAAGTCCAAACGTCCTGCACACGTGAACCTTCCTCACAACAAGCAGCCCACGACGTCTCAGAAAGAAAAAGGGAACGCCCCCCATTGTGTCGTTTGGTCTCTGATTGCAACTCTGCAGCTACATCGCAGCTAAACGGGGCCTCTGAGCTGCAGTCTGATTTATATAAAGGTAGTGGAGAGTTAACAGGATGCTCCTGCATGCAAGCCATAAAAATAAAAACTAAAACATGGAGCCGGAGCCAAGGGGATGATCTTTCCTGGGTTCAGCATCAGGATCCTGTAATTTTACTGTTTTAATAACATACTTCAGTCTGTGCGTGACACACATCTGTCTGTGCAGAGGCACGCTTTGTTTTCTCTCTTTAAAACACACGGGGAAGAAGCAGCAGGACTTCCAAACAACCGGAGTATCAACATTAGTACTCTAGAGGCAGAGCAATTAAGCCCCGCCCACAGGGGAGGGGACAAAAAACAATGAATCGTCCCTGTGGTCTGCAAGCAAACAAATATGTAGCTAATATACATATTAAGCATTTTATTTTAAATCTAAAAGCGATGCAGGATGATATCTGCAAGTCCCTTAGAAAAACAGCTAGCCTGTCACATGATCATTTCAGTTAGCAGCTGCACCCCAGGGTGCTAAAATAACCCTCTGACGGTTTGAAGCTAGCTACATGCAATGCCCTCTGGTTGCCATGGTTTCCTCAACATGATGTGCTACCCTCCGTCTCTACAACCGGAACAGAAGTCAAAAGGTTTTTTTTTTTGCAACAGCACATTCCCTGGTTGCATAGCAACAGTAGGACTCAGTGGTGAAGAGGAGCAGAGCACTTACGCTTTGACCATGTCGTAGTCGGAGGCGTTGAAGACGTAGCCTCCGATGACCCACATGATGCCCTGGTCCACCACCGCCTTGTGGGACGCCCTCGCCAGCCCGGCCTCGTTGTACTCCTCCCGGGTCCAGAAGGACGAGTTGGCAGGCACCGAGACCGAGCAGTCTGGACCTGAAGGGGGGGCGGGGGTGAGAAACCACAGAGTCAACGATGCAGGAAGCTCTGATTATTTAAAAAATGTACATGATAAAGACGATAAACAAGCCTCGGCCGTCTAGAGGAACATAAAAAGATACAGAATCAGCATAAAAACAAAAAAGAAAAAGGGATTCAGACTTCATGAGTTCACTTTAATGTCCTGCAAACCTGCAGGTTGGAGGGAATATACATGAAATGAAGATGAACCCTACACAATCCATTATTGATTTCTGTTGAATTATGAAAGTGAGAAGTGAAAGGACACGGAGTTTTAAATCCTTTGTGGAGTTACTTAGTATGAGAAAGTAGTTCCCCCAGCGGGATGTGTTCGGGGAGATCGAACAATCCTTCAACGAAACAATAAACTATCACGCATTGACAGATTTGAATGAAACGACTCTTTCTAAAAAAGAGCGATGACCCTGGCGAGCGCTGCCTTCCCCCCGCTGCAGGACGAGAACAATGACGGCAGCATAAACCGGGAATCACTTCACAATATGGAGGGGAAAGATTTCTGGCAAAACAAACGCCAGTCAGAAATAGAAAGATTGACCTTTGACCTTTTTTTAAACCAAGGTTTAGAGGTATTTTGTTCATGTATAGTCTGTCTAATCCTCCCTGATGGAAGAAAGATTAAATAGTTCCCTTAATTACTGATATGTTTGAGTAGAAACAGGATGTTAACCACAGAGGGGGAGTTTCTTATTGATCATTAGCCAAACAATGCAGAAGTGGTCATGTGACAGGAAAGGAAGTGTTGTCATTCACAGCAGCAATCAGCGTTCCTTAATCCTCCTTTTTTGTTGTTGTTTTGTTCAATTTGCTTCATGAATAGAAAGTTTGGCGGCATTTTCAATAAAAAAAAAATATATATATATATATAATTTTTTTCATTTTTATTATTATTTTTTTATTTAGTTTTCATTACTTTTTTAAAGAAAAATAAAATTATGTTTATATGTTGTGCTGTATAATGTACTCCAATTTCGATTTCAATAATAATGTTCAATAAAAACTGGTTGAAGGCTACCCGTCTCTGAAGGAGAGATAAAACACTTGTCTGCATGTTAGAAAATGAGTCTATTTGGCAGCACAGCGTACTAAAGCGTGCTTTTCCTCGGCTAACACGCCGTGACGGGGTAATAAAGGCTAAAAGGAACAACCGGCCAGCTTCGACTCCCCCGGCGTTCGGTAATTAGACGGCGAGCTGCCGATATAACTGCAGTTAAATTAAGCCGGCGTCTCCCTGCTTGTGCAGAGTGGAGCAGTGGAGCCGTTTTAACTAACAGAGCCGTATGGTAGGGCTTGGTCATCACCCAAATAAATAAATCAATGTATTCATGACTCGACGTAAAAAATCCTGCTGTTCATCAGGTTACAGCAGGTGGAGGTGGTGGAGGCTTAAACAAGAGGTGGTGGAGGCTCAGAGCTGAAGGTTGAATCACCAGAGAAATGCATAAAGACGCATAAAGAAGAAACTAAACTGGATATATATTATTATATATATTTACAGAGTCTGGATTCTTTTAAAGCAGGCCTGAAAACCTTCATTCAAAAAGCCCTCTTTGGGATGTGATGCTTTTATGCTCACTTTATTTTAATGTTTTTAATGTAAGCACTCTGAGAGTCATTTAATAAAAAGTGCACTACAAATTAAATCTATTATTAATATTATTATTGTATTTATTAAATATGTATTCATATTATTATTATTATTTATTGATTATCATTATTATTATTTCTTGGGTCAGATTTAAATAAAATAGCTGAAAGGCTCTGATTTCCATATAATTATAATATTGTTGGACACTAAAAACATGTAAAAAAAAAAAGAGGAAAAACTTGATTCTTATTCCTTTTTTTTTTAAATATTTCATGTTTAATAGAGTCGGCAGGTTTTCTTCATGTTTGTGGGATGATAATATATATTTGTGGATTAGCCTCAACATCCATCCACCATTATACAGCAGGAAAACCAAAATCCTTCATGTTTACATTTACATCATTTTATTGTTTTATTTTTGTTCACAAGCTTTTAAAATGACTTGTTTTTTGTACTATTTATCTATTTTATAATTTCATCGTACAGGGAAACACGTTTCTTTCCTGTGAATATGATCATAATCCCTTTGAATCTCGAGTCTTCATTAAAGATCATACATTTCTAATCTCAGTGATGACGAGCCGTGTCCAACAACACTCTGTGTTCTCCTGGTACTTAAAGCAGATTAGCTGCGGTTATAAATCAGCCTGATAACGACGCTGAATTGACATTTGGTTTCATTTGTGCTCCGTGAATAACCGGACGAGTGGCGGATGTGGGCGGCGGCGGTGCAGGAGTCTGGAACCAAGCTGGTTCACTGGTCTCAGATATGAAAAATCACTTCATGCTCTCTGATACCAAGCGTCGGATCAAACTCAAAACGGGGACAGAAGGCCTGAACACAGTAAATGTGTCTGCTGTATGCACATTCATGCTCCATAGAACAGTCTTCTCCTTCTCTTTAGATGTATTTAAATTAGCTACCATGTGTGTATATAGGTGTATGTGTACTTTGGTGAGTGTAAACTGTATTAAATGTGCTTTCTAATTACAAAGAAGGTGTTGCACTATGAATATGAGTAATTTTGCCTGTTAAAAGCTAAGTTAAGAGTTTATTCTGCAGAGACCAAGTCAGAGGCTCATGCATGTCACTCAGGAGGGTTTTGGTGGGGGTTTTGGGGTTTTGGTCGGCCCACCTTGCCATCCGGTCTTGCAGACGCAGGTCTTGCCCTCGCAGCGACCTCTGTCGGGGAAGCCACAGTTCGCCAGGCAGGCCGGGACGTCGCAGGCTCCGCCCTTCCAGTTGTCTTCACACTCGCAGTACACCGAGCCGGTGGAGTTCCCGACCCGACACTCGCCACGGCCCGAGCAGTTGTTGGGACACGTATTCACCCTGAGAGGGGGGGGGGGGGGGGAGACGGAGAGGGTGAGACACCAGGATCAGATGGAAACCTTCACCTCGTCTGCAGTAAAACAGCACCGACTCACACAATGGACACGTTCGGTGCCAACAAACATCACACGGATCAGAGTACGAGCATCATAATCACGCTGCAGGAATCAGAGCAACATGCTTTTCCCTGCAGTGACATCACAGCTCATGTTTGTTGCAGATAAACATCTATTAAAAAAAAAGAAGCAGTAATGATTAGATGACTTCTCGTGTATCAACGTTATTTTAGGGCGTCTGTACAAACGGCTCTTCCTGTTTGGCTCCGACTTTCCACAATGCAACAAATTCATCCTGGAAAAAATAATAAATAATGATGTAGCACACAGTTAACCGCACCTATGATAAAAATCCCATCGTACAAATATTTAGCAGGTTTTCACTTGAAAAAGGGAGAAAAACACTGGACATGTGAGCGTGCTGATGTGAGTCAAACAAAAGAAAAACAGTATTTACGTTTTTCCCAGAACATTTATAGAAACGCTCACATGATTCCTGAGCAGCTTCACTCATCTCCAAATATCTCAGAATTTACATTTAAAGCTACAGACACACTTTTACAAACTTACAACACGTCCAAATAAATTAGTTTGTATATATCATGTCTGTGTTTTATATAGTTTATTTTGTATGGCTGCTGCCGTGGCCAGCTAAAAGATCTCAATGGGACTTCCTGGTTGAATAAAGGTTAAATAAATAATAATAATTTGGTGTCTGTATTTGAAAATATTTGGCCAAAACCAGCAACATGTTCGTCCATCTCTCAGTACTTTAACCTCTAGGAAAGCTGTGTGCAGCACTGTATGTAGGATAAGGGAAATAAACTGTGTGTGTTTATAGTGTATTTTAATGGGTCTGGACTACGTGGCACAGAGGAAGGAGACATATCAGCCTGTTCACTGTCTGATGACCAGACTTCCCCTTCAATGTGGAAAACACCGCCAACTGTGTGCAGACGATTAAAAAAAACAACCTTTTTAACCACCGTTCTCCTCTGAAGGGAGATGTTTGGGAGCGAGACGACACAGAAAGAGGCCTCGTCCTTCTTTCATGTTCTTCTGCAGCCTCGTGGTTTTGATGTTTTCGGCTCCTCCACCTCCCCGAGAAACACCAAAGACCGGGGGACACACCAAAGACCAGAGGGGCCCCAGGGGTACGCTTTCATCCGACTCGTCCTTTCTCAGCCCAAACTTCAATCCCATCGCTATGGCGACCGTATGAACCAGGGTGGGGATAAAAAATAAAAAGCAGGCAGTCCATTGTGTCCTTTGCAGATGTTTGGAACGGAGCATCAAGCTGCCGTTTTTTTTAACGGATTAAAAAAGGGAACATTACATTTCCGTAATTGCATTCCACATTAAATTATTATTATTTTTTTTTTTACAAATACTAATGATATATTCTGACAGGTGTGATATTTACATTACATCATGATGATTTAATTCTGTAAATTCAATGTCAACCGCAGAATACAGCGGCAGATTTGAAAAGTGTATTGTTATATATATATATATATATATATATATATATATATATATGTATATATATTTTTTTTTAAACAAACTAAAAATGTAATTTATCAAAGCCACAAATGTAATGAATAACAAAAACATAAATCGGTCCTCAAGCAAACCAAGAGTGACAAAAAAGAAATAAATGATATATAAAAAAAAAATCACATCTATGTGTCTCATTCAAAATATCGCCACAAATAAAGCGCTTAAAGTGACCACATCCTGTAATAAACTACTTCTGTGTCCCTCCAGACAAAACAGTCATGTGACCAAAAAGACCTATTGTCTATACAGATTGTCAAACACATTATTAGACTTCTATAATAAAGTTAAATGAGTCGGCATTCCTCAGTGACGTGTTGGAGTTGCGGGTAGACGGAGATGTGATGACGCAACAGAAACGGCTGAGTCATGCAGAAGGCGTCAGCTGTGAAGTGGGATCCTTTCACGTAAATAAATCTCAGCAGTCAAAGTGAAAGTACAGGAGGTTCTTAACTCTGGGCTCACCGTCATCCAGCAGCATCGTGAACGCACACATGGACCTCAGCTGCCGAGGATTATGGGTAATTTGATATATGGAAGCTGCTATCCCAGTTAAGTTTTTTTTATTTATTTTTTTATTGCAAGACAAATGACAATATTTCATTTAGGAGATGACTTTAAGCCTTTTGGAAGATGCTTTGATTATATTCGAGAAATTGATTGCTTTGTTGTTGTTTTTTGCTGAGTCATAGAATGAAACTCGGACCTGTAGGAGATGTTGAAGCCCGTCAGGTTGTAGGCGGCGTCGCTGAAGAAGTGCAGCAGAGCGAAGCCGGACTGGGACACCACCTCAGGGACCGTCTCGTTCCCGTAACGTTCAGGGACAATCAGACCGCTGCAACACACGAGTCAGATTTAACAAGTTTATTACCACATATTTCACAGCTAGCGTGACACGTGTGTCAGGTTCGTCATTAAAAGTTTGTTTTCTTTTACCTGAAGGCGGCGAGTAGGGGAGCGTAGATGGAGTCTCCGTCGTAAACGTAAAGGTGGTCCCAGCTGCATTCGGTGGCGAAATGGTTGAATCGTAATCGGAGGATGGTGTTGGGCCTGGAAACCACACACACAGAGGGAAACCATGAGAACCGGGCACCAAGTACTAGAAAAGCTCGATAAAAATGCAGGTCCATTACAATAGTTTGTATGTTTAAGAAGATATTAAAATATAGAGAATAGCGCTGGTCCACCTTAAAAGGTCAGTCCACCTTAAGTGTTCCTGAGCTCGGAGCAGCCAGTTGTTGCTAACTTCGGGGCAAACCTTCACTTTAATTATCAGCTGGCTGACAACAAGACATAACTTGTGTCTGATTGTACCCACAATGCACTGGGACTACTTCAATGCTAACCTACCTCCAACAGCAATATTAAAGGGCTACCTGTTATCGGAATAAGCTCAAATATCAGTAATTTGACATCCTGGATGCATCGATATATGGAAAACAACCGAAAAACATAAAATCAGTTGCCCTTATGTAAAACCCACTCCTCTACCCTAAGGAGAAAAAAACATTTTAAAAAAACAACAACAATGTAGTGTTATAATTTTATGGTAGACACAGTGGCATTCCCTCGGGATTTATCAGCCTATAGTGTTCAGTGTGAAAAGTTAATTCTCCAAGAAGATGCCAGATAAGAACTCGCTGTTTTATTTTGTTTGTTCACTTTCAAGGACACGATGTGCAGAAAACTCAACAGCTGAGAGATCAAGCGCCTTGTTTGTGTTGTAACCCATTTAATCCTCTGGGTTTATATTAAAAATACAAAAAGTGGATTGAGATGTGAAATAACTTTTGTAAATTTAATTCCTGAAGCTTTACTTGGTGCAATATTCTGATGAATCACATTCAGTCCAACTGCAGTAATAAATACATTTTTAACACAGTGAGTACAAAGATACAGTTTTTTGTCGCATTTTGCAGTCCAGCATTGCAGTATTTAAAAAAAAAAACTGTGAGAAACCAGACAAAAACACATATTTCCTTCACTTAACTTAAAATGCTGCTTATAAATCCAAACTAAACATCAAATTTACAACTTATTACCATCACTCCTTCTAGCAAACACCTGCAGATCAATCATTGACTGCAGAGCTGCACTGGGGTTGTTAAAAGTTACTGTTTCACCAGCTGAATGAGCTTTCAGAACCCGAGCAGAATAAAAAGGCATTTTATTAACACAGCGGTGGATAATTAACAGGTGATAGTGTAGAAACATTCAGCGCATCACAACGAAAACAAACTTTACTGGCTTTGGTCTGGTGGCTGCATGAAAACACAGAAACCAAACCATCGAATATTCAACTTTAATGTACTTTTACCATCTTCTGTGTTATATGTGACATCACAGCTGAAACAGGAGGATTTTAATGCGGATCACAATAAAAAAAATACTATAATAAGTCTATCGTGGTGAAATTTCATTATTAGATTAAACATACGGAATATAATTTGTTTATTATATATTTATGCAGGAGACCTTGTGATTTGTCTTTGTTTTTCACTAATAAAAGATGTCTTATCTGTGACGCAATACAAGTATTTGCCTCTTTACAAAATATGAATGTTATCAGTACGTTTTAGTGCCATTTTAAAGAGATTTTGATGATTATCGAGATAATATGAATCGCAATTATTTGGGCCGGGATAAGACATGCCATGAAATTGTTCATATCAAGGTTGAATCTGATAATAAATCTTGAATATAGTAGCATATTGTATTGTCAATTTTACACTGCAATAGAGATAAAGGAACACTATCTCATTCTGTAGAAAAACAGGCAAAAACCAGCTTGTTTACCCAGACTCTGATTTAAGACCTTCATAACTATCTGACTGTTGAATGAAAGTATTAAAAAAGAAGAGTGAAGCACACAAAGGCCCATTCAGCATGTCTACGACGAGGGCACAAGATGTACAGGAAATGTTATGAACGGTCGCATTTTCTTTTCTTCTTCATCAAAATGTAATTTCTGAAGAGTGAAAGGGCGATTTTTGTCCTCCCGCCATCTGCAGACAAACAAACGTTGAATGGCATCAGCCCCCGAGGTCCAATTAGAAGAGCAGACATGTGACCACTAAATACTGAATCGAGAGGACGGAGTGACTGCAGAGATCTGACAAAGACACACTTATTCCATGAAAAGAGCAATTACAACTAAGGTCATCACTTCACTCTCGCTGCCGTCGGGTGAAGTCACTTCGGGTCGCAGATGCTCAGAACGTACGCCCAAAGCTTTAAACTCGAGATTCAATGATCAACATCTTTTTTTTAAAAAAGAAAAAAAATCCTTTTATGTCACATTGTGCAACAATATATCAAAATCAAATCTTTATGTGTAAAACAAAATATGACGTGTCCTTACGTAAGCTATTAGTGTACCATTTTTAACTGATACCATAGCGACAAGGTGTGTGGAGTGCTACATTCTAAGCCCGCCCACTTTTTGGTGGTCCAATCAAACGCGAGGGATTTGATTTTGACTGTAAACCGCTCAAATATTCTGTTTCCGAAAAGTTTATTTTAATTTTTCACAAGACATACCCTAACGTGGGGCAGTCCATCAAAAATAAATAATTATAAATAAAATGATAAATTAATGAAATATAATACAAAATAATATAAATAAAACATTTTTTCTAAATAAGTTAATTCATTTATCAAAATAACTAAATAAATATAATACAATTATAAATAAGTTAATTAATAAATAAAATATAATATTAAATAATAATAAAAAAGAACAAAATATTTATAAATACAATTCTAAATAAGTTATAAGTTAATTAAATAGAATACAAAATAACTAAATAAATTAAATAGAAATATATATGTATAATAATATACAATGGTTGACACCTTCAGCAGAGCAGAATTAATGACATGGAGACATTTTCCATATCATAAATTAATAATACAGCTCAGCTACAACAACCCTTTTCAACTCATCAGGCATCCAGGTATCTTTTACCCACAATTCAACCGTTGGGCAAAAACATCCATTTCTATTTGTAGACCTGCAGTCATCTTTTCCCCAAACCTTCCCCGTCACTGAAGCTGAAGTTTCCCTGGGACTTTAACCTCGTTAACCTCTCGTTAAATACACGCCGAGGTCTCCAGACGAGGCCCGCTGATTACAGAAGCCATTCAGGAACAGGAAGGTCAGAGGTTCAAAACCCCGCCACATCGACACGTCCTGTCGGAGGAAACATGAGTGTGACCTTCTGAATCCCCCCCCCTTCCCTCCGGATGACAATGTGGGCTAAATGCCTAAAATGCAAATGTAATCAAAGAGTTTCTGGTTCAGATGAGCCGACAGCTAAAAAAGAAAAGAAGAAAAACTAAGAATCATCTTAAATCGATCCGCCGTGGCGTCACAAAGCTGACTACGACAAAAAGAGGATGATATTGAATTTCTCACGGTTACTCTGCCGTGTTATTCCCATCCATCACCTTCGGGACGATGAAAACTCCTCACGCTGGACGCTACGTCAGCCAAGTAAATAATCATTATGAGCACCCTTGAAGGATCGACTCGCAGCCTCGGTTCGGCTCGATCCGTCTCCCAGCTGTCTCGGGGTTTTAGGAACCGCCCTTTCATCTTAATGACAGAAGCCAATTTAATGGATGAAATCAATAACGGAGTATCAGTTTCACCTGGTGTCCTGGCAACCTCATAAGCAGCAAATCATATATTACTTGTATTTATGTTCTGGACAAAATCCTTCATTATAGTCCAACACAGAATGCCACTTTGTTTGTACTACTTCTAGACAGATCTTAAACTCTTAAAGGGCAGCCTTGGTGTTTCTGTTGGATCTACTTACTGTCCCTCGATCAGCCAGGTGCACTTGGTCTTGTACTTGTAGTTTCCTGGACCGTCGGTCAGCTGACCCGAGGGCCCCGTCAACCTGAAGGAAACGAAGAGCAGAGAAAAGACATAGGAGGTTAAAGCAGATGTTTTTATTCTCAGGCGAAGCAAAGACCGACACAGCAAACATCACAGGGAGAAGTGACGTCATGTTTGACTAAAGGAACTAGAGGCGGGACGATACAGGATTTTATCGCAGATTACCGTAAAAACTCAACAATAAATTGATCGTGGTGAATTTCGGGATAATCCTAAATATCTTCACGCGTGACTTTAAAAAGCTGAATATGTCGCTATGATTGTAGAGATGTAAAAAATAGAGCCTGATTTAAAAAATACAGGATACCAAAATATTTTTGCATTCATGCAGGAGACCCTATGATATTATTTGAAATACAATTATTTTGGTCGGGATAAGCATGACATGAAATTCTCTTGTGGTACAAAAGGACAAAAAAGAGCCTTATTTAAAAAAATATAGCATACAAAAAAACATTTAAAATGTCTTTAATCTTTATTTATGCAGGGAAACCGTGTGATGTTTGATTGTTTTTCATATAAAAGGATGTTTGCAGAAAAAAACGTGTCTTACAAGATATTTGGGTTCTGGGTGTACGTTTCTGAGAATATTTCAGAGGTGACACATAAATGATTACACACAACGTTGTTACACAAGAGTCAGCTGAGCAGAGAGAGCAAAGTAAACACAAACTCCTGCCACTTTTTTTTCCTCTCATGCAGCTCGGTGGTTGAGCAAGCAGCCAATAAGGACCTGAGAATGATTAAACCTCATGGAGAAAATTATTATTGGAGACAAAAACAAGCGGTCCTAATAGTACAGCAACGTGTGATGACACAGGAGAGCAGCACAGAATTACACAGGGGAACTTAAACGCAGCCAGAGATCGTATCATTACTGATGGAGGCCTCCGGGTGAAGACCTCCACACCACCACCACCTGCAGACTGGTTAATGTCTGAGATCAGAGCTTTAACACCTTCTGACGCTACGCTACGCTACGCTACTTTTTCATAAAAAACACAGAAGTGATGATATTATTATTGGAACTTTATGAGGAGATCCCTACGGAAGAGATTTAGGGCCAGGAAAAAATGTCAAGATTAAAGTCGGAATGTCGAGATATAGTAGAAATGTCGAGATTAAAGTCAAAATGTCGAGATTAAAGTCGGAATGTCGAGATATAGTAGAAATGTCGAGATTAAAGTCAAAATGTCGAGATTAAAGTCAAAATGTCGAGATTAAAGTTGAAATGTCGAGATATAGTAGAAATGTCGAGATAAAAGTTGAAATGTCGAGATATAGTAGAGTTGTCGAGATTAAAGTCAAAATGTCGAGATATAGTAGAAATGTCGAGATTAAAGTCGTAATGTCGAGATTAAAGTCAAAATGTCGAGATATAGTAGAAATGTCGAGATTAAAGTCGTAATGTCGAGATTAAAGTCAAAATGTCGAGATATAGTAGAAATGTCGAGATTAAAGTCGTAATGTCGAGATATAGTAGAAATGTCGAGATTAAAGTCGGAATGTCGAGATATAGTCGAAATGTCGAGATTAAAGTCAAAATGTCGAGATTAAAAATGAAATACAATTTGGAGAATAAAGTCGAGAATGGATCAACCTTCTTCAAACCCTCCAAGATGACAGACATTGTTTTTCAACTTCATTCTCGATATTGTATTTCAACTTTATTCCTGACATTTGGTCTTTATTATTATTATTATAAAATGCAAAATAAAGAATCTTCCCCTTATGTCTGGCCCTAGCACTCTGTGGTAAGATCCCTGTTTATTATTGTATTGCATAAGAAAAGTTTTGCATCCAGGCAACACAATGTGTTTGTCTTGTTATTGAGTTGCTGTGTGGACTGAGGGGGGGGGGCTCAAGGTCCAAGGCCAAGAGGGGGTGTCGTTAACTTTAACGACGACTTTACTTGGGACTCAAATTAAAAAGAGAGAAATAATTGATGCCAGTCGAACACTGACAGCCACACGCGAGGCGTTGCCGATTATTGCTGACTCACTGTTTGTTTTTCGCTGCCTGTGACAGGTCTCTCAGCGGTTAGCCGCCGCCGAGCACACAAACGCTGTAATTACAGAGAGTCTGTGCTAATACAGCCGATGCCTGCAGGGACGCCCGACTCTCCCGGAGAGCAGACAAACAGAGCTCCCTCAGAGGACTGGAGGTTCCTACGTCCCCTGAACCCACCACACCAACACACACCAACACACACACCATGAAGATATCATGTCACAATATAATATAAAATATCTGTCAAATATTTCACATGCACCTGGAGTAACATGGAGAATTAAAGGGCCAGTTCACTCAAATCCCACATGTGGAACCTAAGACAAAGTATTTACTGCTACACCAACAACCAATGGGGACGGACAGAAAACTATTTTTTTGATCTCACTCATACTAATCTATAGTTTAAATCCCCACCAGACACTTTTGCTGCCAACCCCAATGCAATGGAGGTAAATGGAATTGCCTTTGCACCTGTTGCCCCGGCAGATATGATCGTATTATAACCATTTCCAACCACAAGGCAGTAAAAAAAAGAAGCCCTTACCGGCTGAATTATATTGAGAACCAATTCACATTAAATCAATCGGGGCCACATTTTGGAGGAGAATAAAAAAGGGTTTAAACAGGAACATAAAGGGCACTTTAAGGTCAGCGAGCTGTGCCTGAAATATATTTGGGAGAAAAATAGGAACCACAAGAAACCAGCGTCCATTAAAGAGGACATGTTGTGGTTTTCTGCTTCTTCCCTTCCCCTTATGTGGGTCATATATTGATATAAACGGTCTCCATGGTATCAAAGCATAAAGGATTGAAGCATTGCCTTTACTTCCGTAAAGTGGTGATGTCATCAAGTAAAAAATTAGCATAACGTCTGCCCAGCTGCTAGTTCGCCCCGCCCTCAAACAAAGCTAATAAGAGAGAAGTTAAATGTCCTAAGAGGCTAAAATAAAATGTTATCCTCTGATTAATCAGAGGAGGCTGGGGTTTTTTTGGGAGGGAGGGGCAGGAAGTCAAACACCAGAGAGAGGCTGCTGCACAGCATGATGGGAAAAATAGCGCTAAATTAAAAAAAGCATGTAAACATGTTCGTAGGAACCTGAAATGCAAGAATGCACCAGAAAAAGAGCAGAATAGGTTCATTTTAACTAAAAGTCTGCAATTATTTCCAAACCCGACTATGATCTCTTGACTGATTTCCTGTATTAATGCAAATTTTAATCATTTAAAGCATATTTATATAACTAATACTTGTTTTTGCATGCATTATTGTTCAGACAGGCCCCGTCTTTAAAAACTCTGTTTGTAGAAAACATGTGAGGTTCCTCGAAAACGTCAACAAATGTGAGATAAAAGATAAAGGCCGGCAGGTGCCGGGACTTCCTGTTGTTATCAGACGCTCATCAATACAAGCGGATCTCACTCTCATGCAAACGGAGCCGAGAGGTCTGCAGATGGACAAAAAGAAAGTGTGCAAACATGATTTTTCTCATTCAAAAGGTGATGACAGTCACAGACCGGGGGGGGCAGACAGAGAGTAAATACCACGGAGGCAAAAAGATTTCCCCCTCTGATCGTCTGAGCGGACGCAGAAAAGCTGCTGATGTGACGTTTTAAATCAGTAGGGCGGATGTCCTGGGGGGAGACATTACCCTTTTATTATTTTACATCCCAACCAAGCGGCGGATATCATTTTACATATTATTTAACATGTTTTTTGCACGTTAGCAAAATTAATCTCACTTTAATATCAAAAAGGTACACGGCATATAAAAAGTGCCCAGAAACATGCTCATTCAGCTACAAGCCAGTTATATTGTGTAATCAATATTTCATACGTTAGGTAAGTGGCTGTTTGTCCACGTTACCGTGCAGCTTTCACAGCACCGAGGGTGTTTGTGTTTGAATTAGTTTCACGTTGGAGTGTTTTTGATGTTCTGTAATAAATCCTTAAAACCATCTGATTCACCGCAGAGGAACAAACTCAACTCTGATTTGATTTTCAGCATCATATCGACTTGATGCAAACTTATGGGATGACTTTTGACTTTTCAAAATAATGGCGATTAATGATAGTATCCTGATGATCATCAAAATATGCTTAAAACTGAATGTAATAATGAGTCCTTGCTCGCTTCTGTATGTATGTATAAATGTATATTAGTGAGTCTGTGATGCCTGGGATACAAATGTACATTTAAAAACAGCTAATTGAGAAGAATGGAAAGTGTAATAAAAAACAAAAATAAAAAACCTCTTAAACATACTGGTATCACTTTACATTTTGTTAAGAAAAGAATATTGTCGGGTGTTTTTTGTGATAATTAAAATAATTAAAGAATCTTAAATAAGGTAATGATAAAGTCCCCCTGCATAAAAAAGCACTACATATATTTGAAAATATATTTTATTGCTTATTTGACAACAGTTTTTTTTTTTTTTTTATTATGATGCTTCCTGTAATTTTAAAAATCAGGCTCTATTTTACAAATAGAGAAGAAGAGAATGGAAAAATAGAGCCTGGTTATACACAGGAAGTATCATGTAATAAAAAATAAAATAGAGAAGTAGAGAACCTGATTTGAACTCACTCTAAGGCCAATATCGTTTTTTTATTACTGTCCGTTTGTCGCTGTTCTTCAGGCTGATTGACGGTTGCCGGTGGCAACAGATTGAGAAGCATAAGGAAATATGTGAACGTGGATGTAAACAGTTTGGGTTTTCTTGGCTAATTAAAAAAAAAAGCAGAAGCTCAAGATGACAGCAGGTCACATGACACATTTATAGCATCATCGTCGACATGGAGTTAAAGATGAGCAGCACATTGAGGGACTTCATTCCTACTCAAAAACAAATTAGAAGTCATCAGAAGCTCCTCATGCCATCCTAATCAAATCATAAGAGAGATTACAGAAGTGTGTGTTTGGTGGCTGAGAAGCATGAAGCCGGTCCTTGTAGCCAGAATAATCTGATCAGCCTCGGGGCAACATTCATCAACATTCATCAACATTCATCAACATTCAGCCACAACACTCATGGCGACCGGGAATCCCCACCGGAGGAGAGACACGTGGGAAAAGACCCAGAAGCTTTGACCACAAACACAAATGCAATTTTTATCATTTTCTTTTAGGAGTTCTTCTTTTAGAAGTTTGTGAAGTTCAAATTCTGATTCGACAGAAACAGGAATTAAATAATTAAAACCTCACCCTGCATATATAACGGGTAAACACGTTTAAAAATATATATATATATTTTTTTTTTATTCTTATATTTTTTTATTATATTTTTTTCATTTTTATTTCATTTTTTTTTTATAAAAATAAAATGATGTATATTTGTTGTGTTGTATAATATACTCCAAATTCTATTTCAATAAAAATGTGAATAAAAATACACACACACACACATGTATATATATATATATATATATATATACACACACACATACTTTTCTACCATGGCAGCAAATCCTACATATTGTTGCATCCCTGATATAGTTAATAAAGTGGGAGAAAATCACACTCTGCTACACAGAATCACAAGCTCATCATATCCTCAGATCCCCCCCTCATGTTGATTTTGGCCACATGGCGAGCCCAGACTCCATCTTGGCAGGACCCTCATCCACAGAAGGCTGCTCATCCAGCATTCAGCCCGCCTTCTATGGCAGCATTGTCTGTATGCTAAACAAGGCCTCTCGGACCAGAGGCCGGCCCCCCTGGACCCCCCCGGCCCCCCAATGACCGCGCTAACGAAACAACACCAGGTCCTGATTCCAAGATCCGGCATCCGGATACGATTCCTTTTATTAACGATATTAATAATAAGTGATGATGCTGCGCTCAAGCCGTCAAATACAGGAGGAACCCAGGACCCACTGTACCAGGGGGAACCCAGGACCACTGTACCAGGAGGAACCCAGGACCCACTGTACCAGGAGGAACCCAGGGACCACTGTACCAGGAGGAACCCAGGACCCACTGTACCAGGAGGAACCCAGGACCCACTGTACCAGGAGGAACCCAGGACCCACTGTACCAGGGGGAACCCAGGAACAACTGTACCAGGGGGAACCCAGGACCCACTTTACCAGGAGGAACCCAGGACACACTGTACCAGGGGGAACCCAGGACCCACTTTACCAGGAGGAACCCAGGACCCACTTTACCAGGAAGAACCCAGGAACAACTGTACCAGGGGGAACCCAGGACCCACTGTAACCAGGGGGAACCCAGGATCAACTGTACCATGAGGAACCCAGGACCCACTGTACCAGGAGGAACCCAGGAACAACTGTACCAGGGGGAACCCAGGACCCACTTTACCAGGAGGAACCCAGGATCAACTGTACCAGGAGGAACCCAGGACCCACTGTACCAGGGGGACCCAGGACCCACTGTACCAGGAGGAACCCAGGATCAACTGTACCAGGGGGAACCCAGGACCCACTGTACCAGGGGGAACCCAGGAACAACTGTACCAGGGGGAACCCAGGACCCACTTTACCAGGAGGAACCCAGGACCCACTGTACCAGGAGGAACCCAGGACCCACTTTACCAGGAGGAACCCATGATCAACTGTACCAGGAGGAACCCAGGACCCACTGTACCAGGGGGAACCCAGGAACAACTGTACCAGGGGGAACCCAGGACCCACTCTACCAGGAGGAACCCAGGAACAACTGTACCAGGGGGAACCCAGGACCCACTGTACCAGGAGGAACCCAGGACCAACTGTACCAGGGGGAACCCAGGGACCACTGTACCAGGAGGAACCCAGGACCCACTGTACCAGGAGGAACCCAGGACCCACTGTACCAGGGGGAACCCAGGAACAACTGTACCAGGGGGAACCAAGGACCCACTGTACCAGGAGGAACCCAGGAACAACTGTACCAGGGGGAACCCAGGACCCACTGTACCAGGGGGAACCCAGGAACAACTGTACCAGGGGGAACCCAGGACCCACTTTACCAGGAGGAACCCAGGACCAACTTTACCAGGAGGAACCCAGGACCAACTTTACCAGGAGGAACCCAGGACCAACTGTACCAGGAAGAACCCAGGAACAACTGTACCAGGAGGAACCCAGGACCCACTTTACCAGGAGGAACCCAGGACCAACTTTACCAGGAGGAACCCAGGACCAACTTTACCAGGAGGAACCCAGGACCAACTGTACCAGGAAGAACCCAGGAACAACTGTACCAGGAGGAACCCAGGACCCACTTTACCAGGAGGAACCCAGGACCCACTTTACCAGGAGGAACCCAGGACCAACTTTACCAGGAGGAACCCAGGACCAACTGTACCAGGAAGAACCCAGGAACAACTGTACCAGGAGGAACCCAGGACCAACTGTACCAGGGGGAACCCAGGACCAACTGTACCAGGGGGAACCCAGGGCCTTTTTGCAGAAATCTTAACTGAACAAAGTTTTTTTAAAGTCTGAAGAATCTGACGTGTAGGCCTGCAGCACCGGAATATTTCAATAGAACAGATTGTGCCTTCAGCAAATATTGATTATATACAACTCTCTCTCTTATACTGATAATTTCAACAAACAAAAACACATTTCAAAATACATTCGATTAAACAAATTCCATATTTCCCCGGCATTTCCTCTCCATCTTTAGATGACGTTCATGAAGCCGACCATATAAAATAATTCTCACACACACACACACACACACACACACACACACACACACACACACACACACACACACACACACACACACACACACACACACACACACACACACACACACACACACAGTGAGCACAATTTTGACATTTGAATCAAAATGAGAGAATGTGACTCCAGGTTGTCCAGTGTGGAGGTTTCCACCGGGATGCAGCAGCAGCAGCAGCTGGTGTCCGGTGGTGATTTCCACCACAGTGATGGACCGTGTCAATTAATACCTAAAGTGCAACAGGCTGCTGCTGCTGCTGGTTTTTTTAACCACGAACGAGCCGTTTCATCCAGAGAGCCCATTTAGAAAGCTCAGCAGACCATTCAGACTCCATTTAAACCTGCTCAGATATCAGCAATCAGCCGTGTTAATGTGCACACGGTCGACGTAGCCTCCCTTTCCCCCGACCCGCTTCAGGAGGATGCAGAACTCTGCTTTAACGACCTGGCAGGCAGGGCAATAAGCTGAGACAGCATGACAGAGAATATTAAAAAAACAAACCACTGCTCTGGATCCCCCCCTCACTGCCAATGCACCCCCCACCCTCCAAAACAAAAATCATTACCGAGGCAATAGGGCACACCCTGATGGACACGTTTCAGCTGCCCAGACCTGCTACATCATCACAATACTGGATCAGCTTAACAGCCAATGAGAGAAGGGAAGCAGAGGTAAAACATTCCCAATTGAGCTCTAATTTAACACAAACAAGGAATTCATATTCTTATTAAATGCTCGTTTGTGTCATCATTGTGGCACCCCCCATTATCATCCGCAATATGAACACAAAGGGATGCTTTAACAAGATGTGCAGCAACGATTTATTGCTGTGTTATTTATCAACGTTTTGGCAACTTTCAAAAATCTCATGCTGCGATCGCCCTCACGCATCACTTCCTGTGCGATGTCCTGCACAGGAAGCCACTACCGCGAGAGGGAGAATCCATTATCGGTTCCATCACTTTCCCTCCCGCCTCTCAGACGTTTCCACCAGGTCGACCTACAGCGTGCTTTCACTATGTGCGCATGCATATCTCCCATGCTTCCCTGCTGCTGCTGAATAACGCTGATCTGAACACGTCAAACACAACGCTGATGCTGGATTTCAAAAAGAAAAACTCCATGCAGCCTTGATGAAAACACCTCCTGATCTACACTCTCTCTGCTGAGATCCCCAGACAGCCATCGTCCTCACAAACACAACCCAGAGGGATCAGGTGATCTCCTCCAGTCAGCTGATAGGAAATAAACACCTGGCTGAGGTAAGAATTAAACAAATAAATAAAAAAGGGTCTGCATGAAAGCGGATTAAAGCCTGAATGATTAATCAATTAGTGGACTGATGGGAGAAATAATTTCATCAGTTAAGTATTTTTGCATTCCCCGCTTGCTGCTTTAAAAAAAAAAAAAAACCTAGGGATTTTGCAGCCTCTCTCTCGTTTTATGTGATTATTTATAAACCGAGCCATTTTGGGTTTAAAGGCTGACAAAACAAGCAAATCAGAGCTTTGAAATTGCATGAAAAACGTCACTTTTTATTGATTTTTTTAATCACTAAAACATTCAACAAAGACATGTATTGGTATTCTACTGTCACTTAACCTTTTTGAACTGTTTTTAGCTGTCTTTAATTAGTTTTATACTGTGTGCATATTCTACTATTATTGTATTTTATTTGCTATTGTTATTTGCTGCTGTAACCATGTAAATTCCTCCACTGTGGGACTATCTTATCTTATCTTATCTTATCTGGAAAAAACATCATTAATTGTAGTCACCAGCAGAAAAAAGTAAAATGAGGTGATAATAGCTGGTTTTGGTGGCAATGCAACACCTTTTGGGAGACTGAATGACTTGATTAAACTAATGGAGATTAACGCCACTGAGGATCAATAATGTTGGGCCACATATGCATTATCATCAATAGCATTTAACAGAACGAATGCATTTGAACCAGGAGAGTAGTAGTAATACTGCTAGTAGAAATAGTAGTAGTAGTAGCAGTAGTAGTAGTAGTAGTAGTAGTAGACGGGGTCTTAAGGTGCCTCAGGTGTGCACAGATCTGAACCTGCAAACATGGTTTTGCACAAACAACACCTGCATGCGCGTCACATGTAAAGTGATGAAAAGCATCATTTTATTCTGCCGGTGTGTGTGTGTGTGTGTGTGTTCGGCGTACCTGAATCTCCCTCCGCAGTGCTGGCATTGGTCCCCGACCCAGCCGGGGAAGCACACACAGTTGCCGGTGGCGGCGTTGCACTGGCCGTTCATGCAGGGCTTGTCGCACTCCTTCGTCGCCTCGGTGACGCCGGGCAGCGCGGACAGCAGCCCGGCGAGCGAGAGCAGGAGCGCGGTCGTCAGCATCAGCAGGCTCCGGCCCCGGACGGAGGGGCCCGAGCAGGCCCGCCGCGTCGCCCCGTACATTCTCTCACAAAAAGATGGCTGCTTTTTAAAAAAAAAAAGAAAGAGAAAGGCTCCGCCGCTTCGGGTGTGTAGCGACTCGGCGAGGTTGGCCCCCCAGCGGTTCCGGGTCTCGGACTCCAGGTACGGTACTCGCGTCTTCGTTGAGGCTCGTCTTCGCTGGTTACTTGGTTTACATCTTCCCAGTGGTTCCGTTTCCCAGCGCCGCACCAAGCCGCATATTGACATCCGGAAGTGACGTTTTGAAAGCGGAAATGCGCAACCGGCAGGGGGCGGGAGGTGGGAGACGAAGCGCGCAGGACTTTAAACTTTTATTTTGAAAACAGTGAGCATAAACCACGCCCCTTTTTTTAACAAGCTAGCTTGTTAGCTTCTTGTGCAAATATATTTTCTTCTAAACTGTCTCTTTCATCGTCATTCTGTTAAAATGAAACATGACACCGGGGTTTTGTGTTCATGTTCTAAGCTCAGTTCAATGGCTAGCTACTTCCTGTAGACCTTTTTTATATTTAAAAAATACAAATAAAAACGATCATTTTACTAGCATTTGCGCTACACTGCTTTGGCAGGACACATATCTGTGTAACACCGGAAGTAGGAGTATTGAATATAACCGTGTAGCATTAAAGTTTAACATGAAAATAACATTGTAAATGAAGAGTACAAGAAAGAATAACAACTACCATATATAATTGTAAAAAATAAAATAAAATAAAAAATAAAAAGTTTAATATTGACTTGTGAATTGGTAGTTTGACTAAATATTCATTAATCAAAGCCCACTTACTAGCTTTTTTTCTCTCTTCCAGGGCTTTCAACCACATTTGATCAGGGTCGTCGTCAGTGAAAATGACAAGTGAGCAACTTAAAGGGACAGTACACCCACTAAAATCAAAAATGCAAATGTTTACCTCTTACCTGTAGTGTGTTTATCATTCTAGACTGTTTTAGCACTCGCCTGTGATGCTAAAAGGATATTATTTTGGTTTCTAATGAGCCAGAATTACTTAAAACACGTCTGTAATATACACTATAGTAATAACCCATTTAACATAATAAGTATACGTATAATAATATTAAATACTGTATTTCACATGGGTGGGTTTTCTACATTATAGGGTTAAAATGTGTGTGTTTTTGTAGTAAAAGTTTGTAATCTCAAAAAAATATTACTTTCCAATCTTTTATGAGTCTTTATTATACCATTGGAATCAATAGTATAATAATAATCTTTAGGTGTCCTCTTAATGTCATCTTAATTTCATGTTTCAGATGTTTTAATTGACCATTTCTTTGCCCTGGATAAACACTACTTACATGAATATAAATATAGCCTATTACATGGTCTCATCCAGCAATTTCTGTCCTTACTTTGGTATGTTGTTTGCCTGCCTGATAGTCAGGTGACAAATGTCAGAATCGGACATCGACCCACAGACGGCACACCAAACTGCACAACTGGTATAGAACGGTTTATTAAATTTAGACTTGTAAGAAGTCATCATATTCCAACGCGCTCCAATCGCATGAAGCGCATTCATAATAACACCAACCCAAAAAAGGATTGATCACGGCATCAAAAACATAAATAAAGCAAATAAACATATTTACAATTTCAACGGGGGACAAGAGAACAGGGTCTGTGCACAAAAAACAGGCAACTACATGTCCAGACGGAGGCATCGGAGGTTGACTTTTCAATCACACCGTCCTCAGGGGGAAAAAAGCTACCTGGACGGCAGGAGTGACGGGAGGATAAACCAGAATCCAACAAAGCATGGAAAGAACTACAGTATGAAATCACATTTTCTTGGTTTCAGTGAAAAGAAAATCTCCAGAACCTCTGATAATACACTATTGTCAAAAAATGCCATTCCATGTCTTAAGTTTCCTACTGTAGGTGATTTAGGTTTTGTGAAAGTCTTTCCTGTTGTTAACAAGTCTTTAAATCACGATTCACCCAGGACTTCTATAAAACGGACAATAAAAAGGTTCCAAAAAATCCTTCCTGCTAATTTTGGAGGGGAGAGGGATTTAACCCGGATCCATTATTGAGGTCCTTTGAAATACCAAAACATTAATATTACAAAAAACAAAAAAGCTGTCTACTTTCCCGGTTTCCACTTCCATGTCGACTCCATGACGACTCCTCTTCAGTGGGCTGATGGTTGAACGATCATCAGTTTGACTTCCCGTATCAAACAGACTTTACAGTAATAAAAAAAAAAAAAACCCTGCAGATTAATCACAACAAAACAAAACAAAACTGTGCCTTTTAAAAAAAACAAAGACAAAACAAGAGAGCGATCCTTAGAAAAGTACAATCATCAAAAGCACGTTACAATTTGTGTTAGTGAAGTTACAAACCGGTCATGTGACCCTCCCAGCACTTCTTTATGTACAATGCTTATGCGGATCACATGACTGATCAGGTCCAGGGTCCCCCTCCCTCCAGTAAACGTTGGTTAGGGGGATAAAACAGTATCATTTTCTTGACTAAATGCTATTAAGGGGACTGCAGAACTCAGTATTTGTCGCTCTTCACCGGGGAAACACCAGCTGGACGGGGTTTCCTGCACATTTCCAACAACTGTGAGGTTATAAGCTACAGAAAAGTTCACTTAAAACCGACTTCGAGGCATAAAAACCCCGTCCCCGCTTGGTTCCCCCCGCTCATGTGAAGACAAACACTGAGAATAATCATTTCCGACGAGGCTATGGAGAAAGTAACCGCCGCCGTAACATTCAGCTATCCTTTTAAATGGCAGAGATCGTCTCCTCTTCGTTCCCCCCCCCCCACAAGTATATCACACTATCTTACAGTTGCCTCATGAAAAAAAGCCATTTACAAAGTAAATGGCGCCTTACAGTATGTACACGATTGATCTTCTGAATCAACAAAGAAAAAAAAAAAGATATAAACAGATTTTTCCCTTCAATTATGTACACAGAGCAAAGAGGAGGTGTTGGAAAAAAAACTGATTGAGCACCTCGAGAAGTCATTTAGTTAAATGTACACAGGAAAAACTGCGTCCAAGTACTGGCTTTAAAGACCCCCCCCTTCACTTAGCGATCAGGTTTACATGCAAAAAAGACAGGAGCCAGGAGGCTCGGCATTCATTCAGATGGGGGTCTAAAGGCAAATCATATCGGATGATCTGGTTTCATAAACTCTTCTCTTCGCAATACATCACCATCTCTCGTTTAAAAAAAAGTAGGAAAAAAAGATGGTCTTCTTTTTTTGGTCTCCCAAATCAGGCATATTGGGTGTGAGAACACCGTTAGTGTTCGTTACCAGCGATCGGGTCACGAGTAGATAGGATGATCAAGCAGTCAAAGGCCCCTTTGGAGTGTCCTCTTGGTTTCTGGTACCTGAGGGTGCAGCGTGGGTGAGGGAACACTGGCTCAACGTCGGGAGCAAGCAGCGCGTTCGTGACCAGACCGGCGTTTCAGAGATCAAACGTTAAAGAGAGTTCTTTATCTTATCCGTCGAGTTTGTCGCGTCAGAGCGAAGGAGCGACGCCACCTTGGTGAAGACAAAGAAATCTGTTGGTTTTTTCGAGTGTTTCTGCTGAGAATTGTTGAACCGTTTTGAAATAAACCCACATTTGCCGAGTCTGGTCGCAATCGTTGCTTTTAAAATAGACTTTCACATGTAAGTGTGACTAAAAGTGGGAACATGGTGTGTTTCTGCCGAGGAGTGCGACAGTGCAGGACTTTGTCTAGTTTGTAGATAAATTCCTGCACATTTGTCGTACTTTTAAGATCTGAGGTGGTTTCTCCTGGGGGGTGGAAGGGAAATTGGGATTGTGGGGTGGGGGTTACATATTGCGTCATGTGACTTTCAGGTAGTCTGGCGTGAGGGCCGGCCCATGGACGAGGCGCTGTAGGTGCGGGAGCGCTGCCTCACGGCCACCCGGCAAGGCAGCTCCAGCTCCTGGAAGAGGGGAGTCCCCGTGATCTCGGCCGCCTCGGGACGCTCGCTGGGGCTCCACGACAGCATGCTGCGCACCATACTCAGCTACACACACACAAACACACACACACACACACACACACACACAGGAAAAACAAAGAACAGCGTCACGCTACGTCCATCAGTGCAACTGATTTGCTTCACTTAAAGCTCATCTAACACAAGTAAACCAGTCGAAATTGGAATTTAAACATACACAACTCATAATACTACATATTAACACACACACACACACACACACACACACACACACACACACACACACACACACAGTACAGCAGACCTTGAAATAGAACAGTGCATCACTAGTGGGATGATGGGATAACAGGACGAGGGGATTTCCAGTGTTGGAGAATCACAGATTATGCTATGGGATTATGTTAATCTCGTTACAAAGTAAACAGGTAAACACGATCATGTGACCAACAACGCACCAAGACCAGCACCTTGTGTCGTAGTAAGGAACATATTTTATAGATTATTTCAACACATTAATTCCGGGATTTGAGTGTGTAATATAAACAAATGTGCATATTTATCTTTATATCCTGTTGATTTGAAAATAATCCATCAGTGGATGATGTTGGTGTGGACAGGTTACAGATTACACAATGAATAGGAACTCTCACAGCAACACTAGGCCGGACGTTTGCTTTTCTTGATTTAGGTGCAGTTCGTGTTTACAGCCACTAGGTGGCAGCAGACGGCCACTCACCTCCTGAACGTTGTTTTTGGAGAAAACCTCTGGGAAGCCCAGCGCTCTCACCTCCGTCAGCGTCTGGAAGAGAGGATGTAAACACCTGTGAGTGGAGCGCCTGACTAATCAGGCCCTTTGTTAGGGAGACAAAGACACCGCGGTCTCACACACACACACACACACACACACACACACACACACACACACACACACACACACACACACACACACACACACACACACACACACACACACACAGACAGATCACTGGAATGACAATAGTGATTATGTTATTCCAGTTTCAGACAAAAACAGAATAATTAAGTGACTAAAAAGAACAGACAGAGAGATAAACGCCTCATTAGGAAGTCTCTCTCTCTCTCTCTCTCTCTCTCTCTCTCCTCTCTCTCTCTCTCTCTCTCTCTCTCTCTCCTCTCTCTCCCCCCCCAGCTTTAACAAACAGCACAGTGGGGTTTCTATGGGATGATAGAATTTAAACTACCTTTACACAAGTGGTGACCTGTGAGTTTTGGAAATTATTTTTAACGTTTTAATTGCTTCTCAATTTTTACAACGTAAATGGATTCTAAAAACACATTTTTTTTTTTTAATTAATCTCTTATTGCTGCCTTTGATTATTTTTTTTTTTTTTATTTGCTTCTCCAAATAACCGCGTATTCTAGGAGAAAATAGAAACCCAGACATTCCAGATTGACTATAACTATAAAGTGCTCGGCGGTTATAAAAGCAGAGTTAACGGGTGATTTATTGCTGTATTCTACGAGCCTTTGGGAGAACTGAATGAACGGAGGGAGAGAGAGAAAATGAAAAATTAAGACGTGATAATGTGCGTTTGCTGACTCACCCTCACTCTCTCCATCTGGGTCCTGAAGGGATACAGCAGCTCAAACAGGATCAGACCCAGAGAGTAAATGTCCACTTTGTGAGAGTACGAGTTTCCAGAGAGCTGCCGGGGCAGAAAAAGATGGGAATGTGAGATGTGAAGTTTCATTTCACCTTCATTGTTCTGTTTCTGAACATGCTGCTCACCTGTTCTGGGCTCATGTAGAGCTTGGTGCCCACCTGGCCCGTGTGCCGGGTCAGGAGGGGGGCGGGCGTCAGGGCGCTGGGCTCGTCCTCGTCCTCCTCCTGGTCCATCGCCGTCACCAGGCCGAAGTCTCCCACCTTCACCACGTCGTCCATAGTGAAGAAGATGTTGGAGGGCTGGAGGAGCGAGGGGCGACGGGGTCAGAGGGCATCACTAATGCATGAACCGGTGGATGCTATAGGACAGTAGACTGTGTGTATGTGTGTGTGTGTGTTCACCTTGAGGTCCCTGTGCATGAGCCCCTTGCTGTGCAGAAAGTCGACGGCCTCTGCGATCTGGAGGAAGATGTCCAGACACTGGTTGTGCTCCCTCTGCTCCGGCAGGCAGCGCTGAGCCATCCAGTCCTTCAGGTTCTCCTTCCGACAGAGCTGCATCTGGATGTACAGATAGACCTGGAGGCCGGACACGGAGCTTTCAGTACGTACCACTCACATGACCACACTCATATCTCATTTCAGAGGAAAGAAAAAGGAAATCATTCAAAAATATAATGAAGGCTAACATCTGCTGATTGTTTTGTAGTACTGTAGATGTTGCTTTGTTAATTAATATTGAATGTTGTTATTATTTGCTAAATTAGACTAAAGCAAGTTGAAATTTTGATAAAAAAAGAGCTAAGAATCTTGTACCTGTAACTCAAAACTAATATAAACTGGACAGATCAATTTTTTAAGTACCCCAAGCACCTCATTTTGCCCTCCAGACATAGATAATAACAAGAAGAAGAAGACGATGAAGAAGAAGAAGATGATTTCAATAAGGCGTTCGCCAGTCATGACCCCAAAATATGTTTCTTTAACAGTTCATTCCAGCGGACTGACCTTGGGCGAAGGCTGCACCCGCTGGGTCAGAGGACTTGTGGGGAGAGCCAGGGTGAGGGAGGTGGGCCGGGGGGGAGAGGAGGAGGCGGGCGGGACGGACTCCTGCTGTCTGGTGAGCGATGAAGACGAGCTGTTCCTCTCCGTCGTCGTGCTTCGGCCGGCGGCGCTGGAGGCCGAGTCCGAGTCGGCGTCGGCGTCCCGGTCGCAGCCCGAGTCCTCGAACACGATGTCGAAGGAGGAGGAGGTGCAGTCGCTGGGGCCGCGCGGCGGGCACAGCTCGAAGGAGTTGGGGGTGTCGGGGTCGGCCTGGCTGTCCCGCTCCGACATCAGGCTGTCGTGGCCCATCAGCGGGTGGAAGGACAGGTCGCCGTCGTCGCCGCCGGCGCTGCTGGAGAGCAGGGCCCGCGAGTCCACGGAGGCCTCCAGGTTGTCCCCTCCGGGCCCCGACACCGGGGACACCGAGCTGGACACTGGAACTTTGACCGACAGCGCCTCCATGTGGTCGAGGAAGCTCATTGGCCAGTCGGTGGTACTGAAAGAGAGAGAGGAGGGTTGTTTACGACAGCCTTACAATCAAATAATTACGATATTAGCAATATTACAACTAATAATTCTAGACAGATGTGCTAATGGGAATATATTTAGAATATTCTCAGTTGTGTTTGCTCTCTTTAAAGCCACCAGACACGACAAAAACATTCATTTTACCTCTCTGAACGCGGGAGTTTCTGCCTCCATCGGTTATTTGTCTGTTATTGTGTGTTTTAAAGAGTTCGTTTCGGATCTCCAAAGTGACAAAACAACACAAATAAAGTTAGATCAGCATCTTCCGTGTTCTGTCAGATAAAATTACTATTGTTTTGTTTTTTTAATTAAGTCTGGTGGCTTTGAAGAGATCAGAGATATAGAACGTCTTCAGTTCCCCCGTCGGATACGACGGTCTGACAGCGAAATGAAAATACTCTTAATATAGCCTTTTTGCTGCCGCCCCCGTCCACAGCAGTGCACCGCTTTGCTGACTGTGATCTCCTCTAGTGAGTACCTCATATAACCTCAGAACATCCAAACCATCCATTTAAGTTAACAGCTGCTTACACGCTTGAGTAAATATGCATTTTTCATCCATTACCGTCGCTTTAATCAACCAGTGAAGTGAGCCGAGTGATTATTGAGTAATAAACGTCAGAAAAGCCATAATTTCCCCTGAGGGGGAGGATTACATTTCTTTACATTAACACCACCCCCCCCCAGCAGTGTCCCTGGCTCATGTTTGACCCGCTGATCCGTACAGGATCACAGGCTTAGAAGCCCTGACTGACCTGGCGTCTTTCAGCCACCTCTGGTCCATCTCCTCCTGCCAGCCCTCGGGGGGGCTCTCCTGCCAGGCGTTGAAGTAGCGGATAATCCCCGGATGCTCCAGCTTGGCCAGGGCCTTCACCTCTCGCATCACCTTCTCACGGGCCAGCTCCCTGTACGACGCAAAAGTGAGCGTTAGGCTTTCATTCACATTCAGAAGTACCACCACTATCATATGAATTCTGATGTAAACGGCAAAAAAGAAAAGCCTTCACACACATAGTGTTACAAGCCAACAACACTGTTATTCCTCTCAAAAGTACAGACATGCTATACTCAAGTAAAGTACTTATAAATACTGATTCAACTTTTTTAAGTTAAAGTGGAGTCAAAGTATAAAGAAAATGTATCTACATGAAGGACATTTCTACTACCTGTTTTTTTTTAATAAGGCTAACGGAGTCTCTTGTCATATAAATAAGAAAAAAAATGAAAAAAAGAATTCCCCTCAAATGCATTAAAACACAAGTAACGAGCCCGTTTTCAAAATGTTAGGAGTAGAAAGTACAGATATTTGTTTTAAAATAAAGGGAATAAAACTAAAATACAGATACCTGAAAATTCTACTGAAGTACAGAAACAAAGTATTGAAAACAGAGTTTCTGAAAACACTAGTAGTTTGCAGCTTACATAACTCGGTCTGACAGCTTCAAAGAAAGACAGGCATACAGGAGGAAGTCTGCGGTGTGACCAGCGAGGGGCGCTACCTGTTGGGCAGACGGATCCTTTTGATGGCGTAGTTGCAGTCGTCCACTTGGTTGCGGGCTTCAAACACGACCCCGAAGCCCCCGCGGCCGAGGCACTGCACCGGCTCAAAGTCGGTCAGGTATCTGGGGAGAAGACGCTTTGGTTGTCATTTTGCAAAAAAAAAAGTGGAAGAGAAGGTGTGTGGGACGAGTTCAAAGACCTGAGATCAATTACTGGGGTCAAGGAGGCTTATTAAGTGGGGACAAGTGATTACTGGGGGCTTGTATCATGAATCTAAACCAAAGTTGTGCTTTGCTGTCACAAGGTCCCATTCTGGGAAATAAAAATCCAGGCCATTTAAACTCACGTTGCCAAACAGAACCCTCCAGCATCTAAGACCGATAAGCATCAGGGGATTCTTGACATACTGGACTCCTATTTTGGGCTCAGTTGCCGAACTTCAGGACTCTTAGCGTTGAATGAGACTGGAGGAAAAGCATTCACCTCCATAAAAACAATCGCTCAATTGGCTGCCTATAAAGAGGTTGACGTGACGAGCTGGATCAATATGTTTGCATGGGGCCCTTAACTGTTACTGTAACCTAGAGGTCAATTTACTAATCCAGTGTAATGCACTGCAGTGTGTGGTTTATTGCTTTTTATTCATACTTTTCCTCTGATTTCCTACACGTGTATATAGATCTCCTGTTCAGTGGAGTGATCCTCGTCCATCTCGATTACATTTCCAATTAAATGTGATTAGAAAGAAAAGGCATGTGTGTGTTATATTGGGAGCTGGTACACCCCGGCAAAGCATCCCTTCTCAGGCCTCTCTGGGGGATCGACGGCTGTCTTATTAGGAAATGTGTGGGCACATGTGATCAGGCCTTGATTCCTGATCTCTCCCCCACCACCAACCCTTAATGATCCTGACTCATGCCTGCCTCAGCTGCTGCCACCAGTTTTATTTAGAGGAACTTCTTCTGCGATTTGCATGCATCGCAGCAGCAGCTTTGAGTGGGAAGGGGAGGGTGTGTGTGTGTGTGTGTGTGTGTGTGTGTGTGTGTGTGTGTGTGTGTGTGTGTGTGTGTTGTGTCATTTTGGGGTGGATCAAACGGAGAGAATGACAGCAGGGAGAAAAAAAAGGCAGTTTAATCAGATTCTTGCCAGCGTTTGGGGGAGATGGGAGCCACATTAATCAGCCTAACAATGTAAACATGCAAACTGCATCGATTAGCTGACAGGAGGTCAGTGACGGCCCATAAATTATGGTCGCAGATCATATTCGGGATGTCCAAAATAACAAAAAAAATAAAAATAAAAAACTTCTGAGCATGTGCTGACAGTGATGTAAAGTGACACCGACCCTGTGGCAGATGCTGCTGGTGGGGGGGGTTTGGTTGGGGGGGGGGGGGGGGGGGGGGGGGGGCGGCAAGGTCATTTTCATTTGAGGGAAAACAGCTGAGTTATCCAATCATGCACTCCTACGACTCGTATCTCCCATCTCCGCCTTGTCCTATCAAGGCAGGCTGGAAGACCAGTGGTCACCATGGTAACAGTGCCGAATCTGTAGCTACACCTTGAGAGAGTGAGACTTGCGCTGTAACTTTTGTGTGTGTGTGTGTGTGTGTGTGTGTGTGTGTGTGTGTGTGTGTGTGTGTGTGTGTGATGATAACGATTCCCGGCAGAGTCGTAGTGTTTGGTTCAAGTTCTGCCTGAGTCATGACAAAATCATTCACAAGCATGTCACAGTGCGTTAACGATGATGTACCTGGACACGTATTCGCTGGAACGGGTCTCCATGGCAACCGGCTCTTTGGATTCCACAACCTCAAGGTCATACTTGCAGTCTGTCTGGCACTGCGTCTCCGACTCTTTCCGTTGCTTTGAGGGACAGAAGGAGGACAACGGAGATGCATAGGAAAATGTAAATTTTTAAATTGAGTTCATTCCTGTGGCATGCTGGGTATTGTGGTTTTCCAGCAGCAGGTAAAATATGACACAGTTAAGAAAGTGTATTGAACCGCTTCTGTGACAAAACCTTCCTATAAAAAAAAACATGCAATGAAGTTAAAAGAAGTTGTGTGAAGAATAATCACCTCTTTATATCTTATGACAGCATATTAGGGTCAGTGTAGGTTAATAATAGAGAATAAAGTTGTGCATTTATGACAAAAAAATAGAGATTATAAATATATTTGCAGAAAAAAACATCAAACTGCACTTTGTGTTCTTGTTTCTCAGAATATAATCAGACTCTTTAATTATGATATTGTTTTTGTTTAATACACTGTCATACATACAGTGGATCGTATTCATGGACATGGATGTGACAATAAGGTTAGTTCAGTTAAAATTTGAGGGAATCACGATCATCATGGCCATTTTTTTTATACGGCACACTGGTCCAACATTAACTTTATAATGTGAGTGTGGTCCTGGTCTGTGGTCTTACCCTGACGTAGGCCACCGGCGCAGGAGGGTGGAAGAACTTCCTGACGATGTAGGTGGTGGTGGCGATGCAGAAGACGATGGTGCCGAGGATTTCCTTCCACCAAGGCAACAGCAGCACCGGGTCCTTCCTCCTGCGACTCTCGCCTCCCGCCCCGTTTCCCTTTATCAGGCTGACGGCGCTGTTGCGTTTCTCCCGGTAACGCTTGCTGTAGGGGAAGTAGTAGCCGTTGTCTGCGGAGAAGGAAAGGCAGACGTTTAGTTCTGTTTCTCCCCTCTACACTCTTACAGTAGCTGCCTATGCATGTCCAGGAGTTTACCGTGTCCAGCATCAGGGCTCTCACCATATGGATACTGTAGGATGGACAGGGCTCCGTTGCTGTACTCATCATGGGAGAACTTGTCGTTATTCAGACACTTGTCAAATTCATCGGAGCCGACCAGGGCTGGTGTCCGAGACGGGGAATCTGTGCCAAGGATGAAGATGAATGAGTTGTTTGATCTCAGCGGGAAGGGAGGGGCAGGGAAATCAAAAAGAGTCGGAATAACATTCGCGAGATAGCGATGCATTAACGGGAATGAAGACAAAAGCTCCGAGCAACAGGGAAACACGCCCATAAGGCTTGTAATTAATTTGAAATATGGCTTGGAAAAACAAGATCCCGTATTGCTTTGTGTTTGAAGGCGGTGCTAATGAAGCTCAGGTGATCAGACGCTGCACCTAACGACTAAAAGGAGGCGTAGACTTACGGACGAGGGGCTTCCACTTGACTGTGGGGAGGGGAATTATGTCCTTGACTGATCCGATAGCTTTGGAAGGGAACTTCTCACTGATCCTCACTGAGGACTGGAGGTAGAGCTGCCCCTGGAACATCCCTGGAAAACAAAGGAGGTATGCATTTAGTAAAACTGAAACTAAACATTAATGAGCGTGGAGGATGAGTGTGTGATCTTACCAAGGTAAACACTGGACTCCTCAGCTCCTCTGGCCTTCCCTTGGGAATCGTCATCTTCCTCCTCCTCGTCGGTTTCCGACTGGTTGCTGTAGGCGTTGTCGTCAAAGAGGGCGATCGGTGTGACTTTACCGCCGCCCACCAGCCAGGCCGAAGCGATGGGTGTGCAGAACTACATGGGAATGAGTGGAAAATTCAAGTAAATAAACTGTAATGTGCTCAGTGGAGATGCCACTAAATCACTGATCAATGTTCACCTGGCGTTCCCAGACCAGCTGTCCCTCAGGCTTGGTACTGAAGGCCATGACTTTCCAGTCAGGAACAGACACTTTGATGACGAGGTCCAGATTCTGGTTCTCCGTCCGCGCCCTCTCATTGGGCTCGTCGGCGATGACCCGCTGACTCTCCCTCCAGGCGTCGCCGTTGGCGAACTCTCCCTCCAGAAAGTTCATGCCGGACTGCGTCTCCGGAAGCAGCTTCAGCTCAAAGTTTCCAACACTGAAGTTCCACCTGGTGTCGAGAGTGAATAATATATATATATATATATAAAACATACTTTCTAACCCATCATCACAATCACTGGTCTGTTGGTCAGAACGTGATATGTGTTCTGTCAGACTGTCATTGGTCAGACAATCACTGGTGTTACTATAATAAGGAAAGTGTTCAAAATAATAAGGTTGAAAATAAGTTGCCGAATTTCAGTCAACCTTTTTCTTTGGTGGACTTATAAGGGTCAACTTAAAGACATGTAATTGATAACTGCTTTGTTTTAAATAGATATTTTATTGAAAAATATGGCACAATGTAAAATACATTTAAGTACAGTAGTGAGAAGTATTAAACACAACAGTTATTTTCTCTCATATTGTTTTGTGCATCTCAAAAGGTCCACACTTTGCTTTTCTCATACTTGCTAACTGTTTATCACCATTTCGTTTAATACGTGCATCATTAATTACTGCACTGCATTTTTAAATATGTAAACACAAACAATATGTATTTAACGAGGGCCTGCAGAGAGACAGACTAGATTATGATACGTCTAGTTCGGTGATCACATTAATGTGACACATGAGAAAGATCAGATAAAATATTTTCTATTAAAATGATGAAGTCAGCGCAGTAAAGACAGCAGGTAAGAGACGAAATACTGATGTTAGCACCTAGTGGCTGAAAGGTTAACAGACTTCATTTAAAGCCACTGACAGAAAATCAATCAGAGTGCCTGTGACCCTCTCTGGAACAGCACTAAAGCTACAGTAGTCGGCCCCGGGACTCAAATTGACTCGACAATGACGGGTTGACCGAGTGATTGAATAGAAACTCACTTCTCCATCCCCGATCGGGGCCTGATGGCTCGCACCGTCTTCTGAGTCCTCTGCAGCAGGAGCACGTCTTCCGTGTCCATCTCCTCCTCCCCCCAGCGACTGCAGCCCACCGCAGAGCAGATGTACCGAAGCTGAGGCCAAACAAACAGTACAGACAGCGTTATTATTATGCCGTGTCATTACTATGCTACAAGCTTTAAGTGAGATGATGTCACTGACCTTGCCACTGTAGGCGCCCAGGCCATAGGTCGTCAGAGATTTGCCCCCGACGAGGACGGTGTCCTCGCCGATCCGGTAAGACGAATCCAACAGGGACTCCACGCTGAAAGGCACCGCCTCCATACTCTCCCTGTCCCGGTTCCACTGGAACAAGGCACCGTCCAGTGAAGGGATCACCATCCTGTTGCCAAACACCTGCAGGAAAAACAACGGGGGAAAGTGTTGATTCAAGCTGATGTTGATGTAAAAGCACACGTCCCAACAGAAGAAAGGGGGAAATTATTAGGGGGAAGTTATTCCGTAACACATGGCATGTGCAGGAAGGAGTTAAACTAAAAAAAAAAGAGAAAAGTTTAACCACCTGGAATCATCTGCTCCATAAAAGGAGTCATCAAATTAGAGGGATGACTTATGAGAGTTTATTTGACAAGCTTATAGCCACACTAACTCCTTCCCCTCTCAGCAGCTCATAGGTAGCTTAACCTCACTAATATCACATTATGTTCATGCCCTGTTAGCCCCGTGATGATTTGTTACCTTGTGCTCCGTGAGTTCATGCTGCTAGGTATATTAATATGTCAATGTTTGCTAACCAGCCTGCCGAGGATTGCACTGGAGGTAATACCGTGCCTCGACTGGTCAATACCAGATTCCAGTTTGATCCGAGTCACATTTGTGCAAAATAAAAAAATAAAAAAAATCACTTTTCATGAGGAAATAATTGATTCTGTACGCGTTACTTCTGTCTGATGCAATGCCTCTGAACACACACACAACAAACCTCCTGTAATAATCTTTTACAATTGGAAATGGTGTTTTCAGACAGACAATCGTTCAAACACACAAAACACTCAACAGACAATACTGGACCGGCACATATCCGCCCCCACGCAGCAGCAGCAGCAGCTTTAGCCCCCGCACACTTGGACTCAATCCACCAGGCTTGGTGGGACCATTACACAACCCAGAGCCCAAGTAATTAACCTGGATCTTTAGAAAAGTGTGCACTTGTACGCGTGTGTGTTATCAGGTGGGGAGGGGGGGCAGCAAGGATGACATCATTGTAAAAACCTCAGCCTAAGCCTGTTTTAACCTCCATAGTTTGAGCTCATCATGGGGGGGGCAAGGATGAGTCGTTACTGTACAAAGACTGTCTTCAAAAAACAGCTTTATTTAGATATTATATATATATATACAGTATATATATATATATATATATATATATATATATATATATATATATATATATATATATATATATATATATATAGTTAGTGATTTCCCTTCTAAATGGTCATTCAGATGCCGCTGGTGTCAAATCAGCTCGTTTTGGACATCCCATCAGAAAACTGCTGCTTTGTGATGGATTTTGAAAAATGCCAGGAGGTGGGAGAAATGTGTGGCGGGATGATTTACTAGAAAACACAGCCTGGAGCAGAGGTGATGTCATCTTTTTAGAGGGAGGTGGTGTGTGTGTGTGTGTGTGTGTGTGTGTGTGTGTGTGGGGGGGGGGGGGAGGAGATGAGGATAAACTTAGCAAGTGAAAGGAGGCGGGGTTAACAATCTGACCATCACATCACACCATGCTGGCATGGCTGTGGGGGGGCGGGGGGTGCAAAGAGGTTTACAGCGGATGGGGAACTTCTCAAGAGCAGTGGATGAGTCATCCTGCGCCTGATGCCTTAAGCCGTCGTCTCTGATCCAGCAAAGTGTTCCAGGACCAGTTCCCCCGGATCAGGTCTCTCAAGCTGCCTCCCATCTAAGCATCTCCTCCTCGCCCACACTCATGGTCCGATCCACTGACCTCTGGACCCACTGACCCACCGCTATGCCCTACAAACCTCTAGGTGAATCAATCAGAAGTTGTCCAAAGCCACATAGATGTAATAAGACACGGATTAAAGGTGTTGACTTCAAATTTGATGTCAAAACTGGCATTTTCCTCTCCCAAAGACTTCGATATAGTTATTTTATTTAAATGTGCTGTACAAATAAAGTTTGACTTGAACAACGATTCAAAACCATAAAATCTACTTGCGCAAAATCAATTTTGACTTTAAGTGAATTAATCAGATCAAGGACGAAGACAGTGCAATACAAAGAAATGTCGCCCACATCCTCGAACGCCAACTAATCTCCCGTCTCCATAGCGACTTCAATCATCAAAAATAAAAGACGTGTTTAATTGTTGTTTACCAAGAGTTGCTTGATTGTCTAACCCCCGACGTGGGGGTATTTTACTGCCCTCGTCATTACCATGGCTCCGGCTCTTTAAAAATCTGTCGGGGACGTCTGGTAAATTATCAACCATCTCTCTCCGTTTTGTATCTAAATTAACGGGTCCTTGAAAACCATTATATCTCAGCGCAGCGTAATTAGAACGAGGCGTTTATGGACGTCATCAAAGAACGCACTAAAAGTTTCGTGATTGAAAATGCCGAGGACAAGATGAGATCGAAATGACTTCTTAACTTATTCACACCTGAAGGATTTTGGTAAACGTAGATTTTTTTTTTTAACACCCAAGTGGAAGTTCCCGAATATGACATCTAAAAAAAAGCACATTTCTAGTGTCGTATTTAATATAATCCAACATGGAGGAATCCAGACTGTTACTATATAGTCATCCAATTATATTGACATTATGTTCCCCATGCACACAGCATGAAAGTAGATCTAACATTGCATGAGGGGAAGATTCCTGCGCCTTGCTGTGTCATAGAATTAATGACTTTTGGCATCAGAGCTGCAGAATATTATCTGAGGTGTTATTACTTTCCCATCGGACGCTCACCCCGCTATGGAAATGTACTCATGTATATGTTAGAGCATCCATGCATGACGCTTATAGAAATCCTAGCAGGTTGTTGAAGAATATGCATTAAATTATTAGTGATTCACATTTTCTTGCTGTGGAGCGTTCCAGAAAGGAAAAGGATGTACTTTTATGAACCCTTTTTTTAATTATATGAAAACAACAACAAAGCAAATTAAACATATCTTTTGATGAGCTGTTTTTTTAAGGGTCTTGTGGGGGTTTTTTTTTACATCTTGAAAACAAAAGATCCCCCCCCCCCAAAAAAAAAGAGAATAAAACAGAAAAGGGCTTTTGCAAGCATTTTTTTCCTTTTGAAATTCATGAATGAAAGAGTCTATTTTCCAATGCTTATTAATCTTTTAGGAGCTCTAACTCTGACTCATTCAAGTCTAACCCTTTCCTATGATGACTGTGTGGACTACTATCACTCTGACACCAGAGTCATTCAGATATTTTAGGGTATTCCATCTGTCGGCTGCAGAAAGCATCGCAGCTGTGTCTTCACTGGTGTACAGACTATACTGTATCTGCACTATATTGATTATTACTTCATGTTTATTAGTGTTACTTCTAGACATCTTTGTCTAATTGGAGACATTCCTCTAAATGAGCAGCAGCGCTTGATCATTTGATGTTACTGCAATCATGTCATTGTATTCCACCCCTGGACAATAGGGGGGTGTAGGTTTAGAGGGTGTGTGGGTGTGTGTGTGTGTGTGTGTGTGTGTGTGTGTGTGCCGACGCTCCAGCGATCCTGTCAAACAGTGTCAGCTCTCACCCACCACCCATGTGCCACTGTTGGCCCACAAGGCCACTGCTCCACTTAAAGGCGGCAGACAGAGAGAGAGAGTCTGCGTATTGTTGGTGGTTTGAGCAGAACGGGACAAAACACTATCAAAAGTAAAACCGGGATGGCCAGAACAAAGATCGACTTTCTGCCAAAACACCCCCCCGTCCGGACTAACCCCCTCCCTTTTTTTCCTTCTTCATTACCTTCGCCACGAACGAAGAATTATTGCTTGTCACATTATTCACAGCACGACTATCAGTCGTTAGTCATTGTGTAGGGATGATCAATGAATTCTCTCATCCTTCATTCATTTACACTGCATGCCGGCAGAGGTGTGTGTGTGTGTGTGTGTGTGTGTGTGTGTGTGTGTGTGTGTGTGTGTGTGTGTGTGTGTGAGCATGTCCGTATTGTCTGTTATGTGATGACATCATCTCTGGTCTGAGGCATTACCTCACCTCCCCCTAATCAACCTCCTCCCCCCTCATCCCTTTAAATCCCTATACCCCCCCCCCCCCCCCCCCCCCCCATGACTCACACCGTGTTGGCACCCCCCCCCCCCCCCCATCTAACAACCCGGAGCGACTCTTGGCTTTTTGAAGTGATGGCTTCTTTTTCTGCAGACAATGCTGTTTGTGGCTGTTCTGTCCCTCATTTATAAAAAAATAAAACCCGACACAAACACCCACTGCAGCAGGTTGACTGGCTGGTTCCTCCACGGCAAGTCAAGGCCAGCCAATGGCACGACAGCAGACCCCCCCTAGCCTCTAATCACCGAGCAGACTGGTGTCTCAGGGACCCGGCAAGCACCAATGAAACTGTTGCTAAGCGCTGAGGAGGCGTTTTGGGTGGGGGGGTAGGAGCTAGTGGCAGCCCCCCCCCCCCTCCGCTCCACCAACACACACACCAGACAGGCATCCCAGGCTACAGAGGGCAGTGAGGGCAATGTGAGATTTAAACTTCCATAAAGTACATCTCACACACACACACACACACACACACACACACACACACACACACACACACACACACACACACACACACACACACACACACACACACACACACACACACACACACACACACACACACACACACACACACACACACACACACACACACACACACACACACACACACACACACACACACACACCATAACAAATGACGTCACAGCGAGTCACCGAGTTCAGAGCTGCCAGGCTTCTCCTCGTTCCGCTCCGTCAGCCAAATGAAAGCCAACAGGTGAAAACGCACTAATGGGGAAGTCCAACACACACACACGGACACACACACGGACGCACACACAACACACATCTTCTTCTGACATGAGCACACTGGGAGGATGACAGGAGGATGTAACATGTATGTAACGTGTGTGTCTGTCTCTGAATGTATCGACACGTCTTGTGAAGCCTCACACACTGAACACGGATGTAAAGGCAGAATGAAACCATGTTTATTTAACTGTATATTCTGTATTTCTTTGTCCAGCATCTAATGTTAAAGTGTCTTTGAGTACCTAAAAAAAGCTCTATATAAATATTATGAAAGATTATTCTAAAGCAGCTGTGAAAAGCAATTGCTTTGCTGCGTTATTTGCTTTAAAATGAACTAAAACAACATTTTAACAGTTCATTTATCACAGTTTTTTTGTGGGATAAAAGGAGTTGACTGGTTTGATAATTGGCTTTTTCCCCCACTGACTTTCTACACTACCGCCTGCTGTTATAAGACAAATCTACACACATGTGTCCATGTATGCTTCTCCTGTTTTGTGAAAATCAAATTTCTTATAAAAATTGTTAAGATGAGGGAGAGAAAGAGTGACATTGGGGGAGAAAGCCCACTTTCTCAGAAGTCTGTGTGAACTAAGAAAAGCAGAGTTTTTTTTGCTCGACAGAAGATATTTTTCTGAGTTCTTATTAAAGTGATTCATGAACAAGTTGAAGACTTTCATCAGACTTTCATCCTTCCACTGACAGCGGGAAAAACCTGCAGTTTCCATACAAGTGTGATATCTATAGGGGCTTAATATGGCCTTATTATTCAAGGTCAAATTTACATTCTGATGCATCCAGTGGAGAAGCTGTATTAAACTTTCAGTGCTCGGAGGAACCTTTAGGGGTTCTCCGCATCTTAACCCCCAAGGACCCGAGAAAAAAAATGAATTCTTACTTTATAAAGCTCTTCTCCACCAAACGCCAACATGAAATCAAGTTTGAAGTTGTTGTTTTTTTTTTATTCCAACCCACACGACAACAGCAGCTGATTTCGGTGATTAGTTCCCGCCTTCTAATTGCAGGTTTGCTAATCAGTGAAGTGAGCTGCTGTAGTGTTTAGACTGTTCAGGCTGAGAAGGCACACGCACTCGAAAACTAATTCACCCACTAACACTCAAACACTTCACACGTTCTTCTGGTTCGGCCGTTCACTCACAATGTTCATATTCATATTCTGAGTAGATTAGACGGCTGCACAGCTTCTTGTTTTTGTTTGTTGAATAACACATTGTTTACGACTCTTGTCATCCAAAACGTTACAAAGATCATCTTGCGTAATCATAACAAAACATTTTTTTTTTACATTTTATTTAGGGTAATGATGTCAGACAATATTATTCATTGAAAAACCTAAAAAATAGCTTTGTATATAGAATAATATATATATATATTAAATATATATTTGGATTGTTTATCAGCTCAAACTGCTCATTTTGTTCTTTTTGCTTTATACACATTATTAAAACTTAATTATTTATATTTTCTTCTTTCATTTGATCCAAGTGCTCAATACTTTTTCCCCTATTTGCATTCGTTCTTCACATAAGTGACCCGTCAAACAGTCTGGGTGGGTTTATCCGTGTCTGTGCCACCGACTGGTTCTAAACAATCAGCCTACGTCCGCGGGAAACCAAACACAACATAAACAGGGGTCAAAAAGGCTTAAACTGAATGAACTGGTTCAGGTTTGCTTTGTTATTGTTCCATAGGATGATACAAGGCTAATAAAGCAGAGATGTATTTATATGACAGAGACACAGAGTTCATTAGGCTCAAACAGGGCTCACCAGCACCAGCGGACCAACATTAAACTGATCTATGCAGCCACCCAGACCCCTTGTTAGGATTTCTTTCTCCCCCCCCGGAGGCAAAACCCTCGCACAGAGCGAGTCCACATCAAAGCAGAGCGCCAGCACGTCTCTTGTATGCATCTCGGCGAGCGGCGCTCTGAGCTACACTTCACTTTCAGCATGTCGGCGTGGGCGGTTTAAGATTCTGTATACATGCACAGACGAGGCGCTCGCTGTGCTCGTGTGTGTAAACCGCCACGTTCAACAAAAAAAGGCTAATCCTTCAGGCAAAACAAGCACTCGTGTGGGGGAGTACAGTATGTCTGCTTTGTGTTTGTGTGGACATGAAATGAATGCAAACCCTTGGCTGTTCAAAGTGCACTGAGTTCAGTTATTGGACTTGCTGTCTGCGGAGTGAAAGCCCGAGGGGGGGGGGGGGTGGGGGGGGGGGGGCAGTGTTTGTTTTGACATGTCAAGACTGTGGAAATTGAATTTTTCATCTACATGCTGGTCTTAATCAGCTGAACAGTGTCCGTTTAACCTGTTTAAAGACTCTTTTTTGAAGTGGGGGTTTGAATGAGGACAGTCGGTGAAACTTGTAAACCAAAGTCACACAATAACACAAACAAACTGACCACACGAAGCAGCGGTTGACCAGCAACCCCACTGTTATATAGATTGATACAGCGGCGAGGTAAACCGCCGTAAATATTCTTATAGCATAAACACATTGACTTTCTTTTAGGGCTCTAAAATACATGTTTTATCCCTTGAAGGGGGAGTGGTTGGCTTTTATACACATTATACACTCCTATAAACATTATACACATACGTTCAATAAAACTGTAAGTACCTTTATGGTGCTCATCCATCAATATGTATTATTTAAATTATTACACGTGGACTAGCGTCTTCATTTGTTACGGTGGACGACAAGCGCAATAAATCTAGCTTTGTATGGCGTTAACATTCATTAACATAATGCAAAAAGGCCGGTGTACCTCAGGTTTGCTGAGGCTGGACGACACCAGGCACCCTGAGCCGACGTCTAGGTCCCACTGCTTCCTGCCCTGGTTGTGAGGGTCCAGAGCAGAGATCCGCCCATCCAGGGTGCTGATGATCACGAGAGACCTGAGGGCGGAACAGAACGTAAGGGTTTGTAGATGCTTGTTGCCTGTCAAGGTACTTTACATATAATAGAAATGACACTAGCGTCGCCTTATCTTCCCAGTGGGAGTGATTACGTTTAATGCAATCAAAGACACTGAAGGGCGAAGAATTGTTAAGTGGAGGTGCAGATGTTGTCCTCGAGTCCACAACCCGATTCAGCAATCAGGGTGACTTTCAACTGCAGCCAACACCTGTGCCATGATAAGCCCACCCTGTCAGCTGGTCTGGGATGGGAACAGACCTGAGGATTATCCAGCCCCCCCCTCAAACACAATTTACTTCCACAGAACATACAGTATGGACACCCAGTGGTTAGTGGACCAAAGCAGAAAAACAATTATTTTTGGAATTTGTGCAGCAAACTGTGAGAAACCTCACATATGTCTGAAATACTGGATGAAGCGATGGAGGCTGATAGAAACACTCAACTCTTGGAAGAAAGTTTGATTAACTAAATTTACTGAATTTCCATTTGTTTACAATTTTAAATATTTTTCTTGTTTACCGTCATGAGTCTATAACTGATGAAGTCCCACATTTCATTCAATCATTTGGGTTTTTTTAAGTCCTTATTTTATAACTGTATAGTTTAGTAACGTGGCGATTATCCCACCAAAAAAAATTGCAATTCACAATGTTATAAAAAAGGGAATAAAACTCTTTTTGCATTCAAGCTAGACAACTTTTTCCAAGTCACTCGTGATGCTATTTATGTATTCATGAATATCATATCATCATCACCATCATTGGGATAATTCCCATTAAAGGACATTCACAACCATCAAATTATTGTGAGTGTTTTTGAATGGTGATCCATGATAAAATCCCATATCGTTCCATCCCTAATGGACTTCATCGTTATCCCGCTAATTTGTTGCACCTCAGGTGTGGGATGATGCTCCGAAACAGAAGGTAACACAGGGGGGGATTCAACATGAATACTTTCCTCGGCCTTAAAACTGTCATTACCGCCATAAAATGAGGCTCATTAAGATGCAAAAACCTCAAAGAAATGCCGACAAAGACCGTCTCTCATTCAGAGCCCATGGATTCCTTCGGTGACATTTCTGATTAGTCTCGGCTTTCTTCAGGGCTCTCGAAAAAAAATAAATAAAAACACTGGCAGAAAATTACTGTTCACAAATATTGGCATGGCAGCCCGACGATGACAGCTCAGAGAACGTACCATGTCGGAGCTGTGAAGAAAAAAACAAACCTCGTGTGATTTCACAGGCTGTTTGAAAATATTATGAGCAACTTTTGGCTCCTGAAAAAAGATTTTCATGCTCCTGTTTTTCATTTCGAAATGAAGTGGACGTAATGTCCTCGTATTTCATTCACAGAGGCATTTGTTGGCAGAGACACAGCGAGAAGCTGAAAAAAAAATACAAAGCAAAGTGGGAATTAAGACGCAGGGGATGAAAGTATTTTCCCTTTACATTATGTATGAATTTCTAACAGCTCCAGTGCACTTTACCTCCGAGACAAAGATTGTTTAAATCAATGTTTCCCCCCTCATCATCAGTAAAGTACAAACCCTCCAGGTGACTTTTATTCCTCCTAACCACACACTTGAGATGTGTAAAACGTTTGGTCTAGTAACTCCAGGACTAAAAACAAGTCCAACTGGAGACATTCGGCCCCACCCTTCACCCCAACTCTTCAGGCTTCTGCCGCATTGCTTGTCACTCACGTTGCGAGCTCCGGCCGAGCTCGCCTATTGATTTGTATCTGTCTGGAGGAGATGCTGTCAACGGGGCTTTTAGCTTTATTTAAACACACACCACCTCCCGAGCTCCCCGCTGCTTCACTTTCACACACAGCTGGGACCCAAACAGCTTCAGGGGGGGGGGGGTTAACTGCCTCCCTCAAGGGCAACTAGACAGCAGTTGCCGAGCGAAGACAACGCCGTTCCATTTAGTTCACTTTCACAGCGGAGACTGGAAGGAAGAAAACAAACGAGGAACTAAAGAAAAACCTGGACGTCGTCCATCATCTTTATTTATGCGCTCTGAGAGACTCGTCAGCCACGCGGAGTGCATTTGCATCACCTGTGCTATCCATCATCTAGACTAAGTAGGCGAATAGCTACCGACTAGCTATAATCCCTTATTGATCCCACCTATCGAGCACTGTTCAGTCATGAAGGGGAAGGCGGCGTGTTCCAGGATGTTTAAGCCTGAGGATGATTGTTTCCGACGGTGCGAAATCGATTTGAGGAAAGGTTTCTCTAATAGTCGCCGACACACTCACGGGGGGAGTTACACTTGCTGCTCTGGACCCGCTAGTTGTTTCAGATCTGGTAAAGTTTGCATAAAAATGCAAATAGGATCACTTAACAGTAATGGGCCATGTGTCTTTCAGCGCCATCAAAGCCGAGATTATCTCCCCAAATCTGCTCTCAGCGTTATCAGCCTCGCCACTCGCACTGAAGTGTAGAGCACTAAGAAAAACATTGTTTTTCCCCCCTCTCAGCCACCAATAAAAACAGAGCACTAAAGCCCGCTCCCGCCCTCCCGATTGGCTGCGAGACCCTGCCAAAAATATGAGGCTGATTGGTTGTTGCTAAGCAGTCGGCTCTCTGAGAGGGTGGAAGCTTTTGGCGGTCTTCGCTCGGGCCGGCCCCGCCCCCCTCCAAGCGACGCCGTGAATGTAGAAGTGAAGGGAAAAACGAGTCGCTCAGAGCATCGAGTTCAACCTTACAGATGGAAACGAGGGTGAGCGAGACGGAGAAGAATCTCATTGTGAGAGGGGAGATCAAAGGGCTGTGTTGAGTCTTTGTACTCCAGATAAAGGATAAGACGGAGGAGAGAAGGGGGTCGGGGTTGTTGGCGAGGGGGGGGTCTCGGCAACTTAGGTATCATGATGGCAATGGAGAAAATGAGCAGCGGAGGAGGGGGAGGCGGAGGAGCTATAAAAAGAGTACTAAAGCGAACAATAAAAACAACTGGAACAAAACAAACAGCCCTACTGTATCATTTAGGCAATTTATTTTCCACGCCTGAGCCCCGAGACGCCGCCGCCGCGCTGCTCAACACCAAAGGGGTTGAACATGTGGCCTGTGGGGCGACTGCTGTGACGCCGAAGAAGAAGACGTTGGGATGGGCGAACGCAGAGCAAGAGAGAGACGGGGAAAGTGGCGAAGCCGCCAACAGACTGAGGGTTTGTTAGCGTCCTCGCCTGTAATGCTGTCAAAGTGTCATAATAGTGCAGAGAGTGTCTTCAATCACAAAGCGTATGGCGGAGCAGGGAGCCAATTAGCCTCGCTCTCACCAGACTCTACTCTGCTCCTCAGAGACACCCGGGATACACACACACAGAGACACACACACACACACACACACACACACACACAGAGACACACACACACACAGAGACACACACAACACACAGACACAGACACACACAGAGACACACACACACACACACACACACACACACACACACACAGAGACACACACACACACACAGAGAGACACACACACACACACACACACACACACACACACACACACACACACACACACACACACACAGAGAGACACACACACACAGAGACACACACACACACACACACACAGAGACACACACACACACACACACACACAGAGACACACACACACAGAGACACACACACACACACACACACACACACACACACACAGAGACACACACACACACACAGACACACACACACACACACACACACACAGAGACACACACACACACACACACAGAGACACACACAGAGACACACACACACACACACACACACAGAGACACACACACACAGAGACACACACACACACACAACACACACACACACAGAGACACACACACAGAGACACACACACACACACACACACACACACACACACAGAGACACACACACACACACACACACACACACACACACACACACACACACACACACACACACAGAGACACACACACACACACACACACACACACACACACACACACACACACACACACACACACACACACACACACACACACACACACACACACACACACACACACACACCGGCAGAACCGAGCTGCTGGTAAACACACTCCATTGAAAGAAGCAACCAGGATGTTTACACAGGCCAAGTCTCCAAGGAGCTAGAGCCGCCGCGCCGGACCAATTGCGACAGCCTTCCACTGCCAGGCCAGCCAATGGGAGCACCCCTTTTTTCCTCCCCGCGCTAGCCAATGGGCGAGCTGCTCTGCAGACGCTGAGCCAATGGCGGGCTAGAGCTGGCTGTAACCATGCAACAGCGAGCAGCCTGGGATGCACGCTGGAGTGTGGAGTTCTGCTGCCGCGCAGCTGCCACGCCAGCCAGCGAGAGGGAGAACAAAAATACGAGAGCGTGGGGAGCACGTGGGGAGAAAGTTATGGATGCAGCCTCTCCGAGCCGGGCCGCACCCAGCAGCACCACCAGCTGCACCAGCAGAGGGGGGCGACAGGAAAAAAATAGAGTCAAGTCAAGTGCATTCCTTTGAACTGTGCACATTCAAACAGATGAGCTTTGAAAACGTGTCTATATTCAGAGTAATCACAGTTTAATAATAATAATAATAATAATAATAATAATAATAATAATAATAATAATAATAATAATAATAAGGACAAATGAAGCCAAATAGTTTTAAAACCTTTCAGATAAGTGTAATCCTCCAGTCCAGTTCCATGAAACCAGAACCAGGTCTTCTTCTTTGGCAAACATGAATATGCTCCCATGTGTCTAACACCACTTATAATAAGACTAGATAAAACACACCTAATCCCAGATGACATAGCTATAACAAAAGCACTTAAACACAGCTTAATGTGACTTGATGGTTTATATATAATGTTGTTCTAACCCCGTTAAATAAACAAGCCTGTTTCCATACTAATGAGTACTTGAGTGACAGACTTGCGATGCGACGTCTGCTTTAAAAAACAAAAAAGAAAGAAAAATCCACTGACATCCATCGGGGTCACTGCAGCAGACCACCGCAGCAGAGAGCAAAGGGTGTGGTTTCAGAAAAACTTCTAGTGCTTGCAAAACACACACCATTTCAGAGCAATGCCATCACACACTCTCTCTCTCTCCCTCTCTCTCTTTTCCCTGCATAAGTGCTGCTCCAACCCAGTATCATCAACACACGTGGTAAAATCCAAACTCTATGGCGCCACGCTCCTGCCTGCCGATTGGCCGGGCTGCAGCTCCGATCCGAGGATCTGATTCGTTGTTGCCAAGCAGTGAGGAGCCACCGAGAGTGAAAACAAGGCAGCGTGGTCCTGCTAACTACCAGCTAACTCCTTGTTTTCATCCTCCCCTCCCTCTCCGAGCATCCCACCTTTTTGACTCTGCCCCACCCATACTGCAGTGCTGCAGGATGGGTCCTGCCGACTTACCAAAATAGCCACACTGACCTAATAAACTCATTCTTCTCGATAACATTATATGGAAAACAACTGTTTAACAATCAGATTCATGAAGAATGGGTTAGGATTTCTGTCAGCACACATGGTAATGAAACAACCCGAAAAACATCTTGCTTTAAAAAAAGCACAAAGTTAGAAACAAGAGAAGAAATAGCACCAGATACATACAAAAACATGGTTACAATGAGAGTAAAATAGGTTAAAAGAGATGATATAAGCTTGTTTGAAGTTTAGTTGGTGAAGTTTAACATTCAGAACTCTCTAATGTAAAAAATAAATAAATAAAAACAACCTGCTGTACACTAACTGAGTTCCAAAAACTGCGCTCAATTAAAACTTCCCAGAGGGAGTTCAATCATCTTCATCTCCACCTGTTATTTTGGGGGACAGTTGCTATTTATAAAACCCACAACATCTCCCTGGTTACATAAAGTGTACTACTGAAACAAAGTGAGAGGGAAAAAAACACAACAAGGAAATGAGCCCTCCCCTCCCAAAAAAAAAAAAAAAAGGAAAAATCTTTTCCTCCTCCTTCACCTAACTATAGCCAGACCCATGTGGCCAACTCAAATTCAGAGCACTAGCCTGTCTCTCCGACGCAATTGGCCGACAAGTCGCCCGGCTCGGCGGATTGGCTGTTGCTAAGCAGTAGGCTGGTGGGAGCCAGCCGGCACGCACGGCGGCCCAGAAGAGCTGTTGCGGCTACAGGGCCCTGAGGGGGGGTGGGGGGGGAGCAGGTTCAAACAAAGCTGCTGTCCTCTCCTCTCACCTCCAAGTGCTCCCTAAGGTGACGGAGGCCCTGATGGAGCGGAGGCATCAAACCTGGCAGCAGCGCCGTCACATGCATGATTCACACACACACACGGAAGTGTACGCACACACACACACACACACACATATATATATATATACGTACACCGAGACAGATGTAAACACCAAGTCTCCAGAGTTTGTAACGTATAGATGGCAGCGTTAGCTGAGGTGACAGCCGTCAGCTGACACCGCGGCAGCTTTCGTCACAAACCGAAGACCGGATCAAAGCGAACATCTAGAATATTTATAGATGACAGGATACAGGAAGGGGAGGGGGGGAGGGGGGTGCAAAAATAAATAAAAAAAACAACTGCAACTGATAGAAACTTAAGAAATATGACATCTGAGAGTAGATTTTCAAGCCGTCCACATGAAATGTTCATTCTTTAGAGAGTGTTTGAAGTGCTCCACTCCGAAAATCCAAATTTGGAAGAACAGTTTTATTTTTTAAAGGGGGCTTTACTGGAGGTACAAAAGTGTCAACAAAAGCAAGGTGGAGAGGGTTCATTAGTGCTGGATTTTGAGTCGTGAACAAGGTCGCACTTCTTTTCTCTTTCCCTGTAAAGTTGATCAAGGGTGTGTTAACAGTATTATCACCACCACAGGACCTGGTCTGTTTGACTTGGCAAAACAGCAGCAGCTGCAGGTAAAGCCTGGAAAGGTCACAGAAGCAAGTGGAGATATGTTTTTAAAAGGCTGACCTAATTAATGCTGGACATAAAACAGATTATTTAAAAAAAAAAAATGTATTGTTTCATCACTTAGACTCACAATTTAGAAGAAACCCTGCTATGTCTAAGTTCACGGTCGGCACTATTAACACAAACCACTCAGACGTTTTTTTGTTTAAAAGTGCTGCTGAACATGTTTTTCCTGACATTTTGGAAGTGTTTTGTTTTTTTGGGGGGGGCTTTTATTTAAATTGGCACGTTTGAAGGGGAAACGCACCTAAATCATGTTTCATTTCTTGTGACATTTTTAAAGTTCAACGCCAATTCTCTTGACAAATGGATGGAAACAGAGCATGGAGTGGAGAGTGTATACTCAAGGGGTGGCATTAAAAGGCAACGTGCCTGTGTGAAGGTAAGGGGGAAGGAGCGAGTGAGAAGATGAGAGAGAAACAGTAATTATGAGAGCGAGAGACAAAGACTAACCTTAATGCGAAGGGAGAGACAGACTTCTTCAACAAAAGACATGCAGACAGAGAGACAGACAGGATGTGAAGGCAGGTCTTACTGTTTGAATAAAAACAGAAAACCTTCCTCAAGTTCTTTATATTCTTACCTCGGAAAATAATCCTTCATCTTTCACACGTGTTGTTTTATAGACAAACAACAACAACAACAACAAATAATTCACTTGTTCATTGTTCCTGTATCTCTGGCCCACAAGCTAACTTTGTTAATTATTCATCTTGTTGACTTCTACATATCAGTGTTATTGTTTACTGTTGTCATGCAGTGGAAATCCATTCCCCGTCTGGTGATAAACTTAGACAGTTAAACTGTCACACTGGATAATGTGTTAATAGCATCAAATATCAATAAACCAAAATGAAAGAGAGAAATGAATACTTAAGTTAAAACCTTTGATGCGATGGACAATATATTCTAAATGTATTGTAAAGTGATCGATACGATGATTCAAAGCCAATAAGAGGGTGGCGAACTGTAAATATGAGGGGAAAGACCACGAGGAGGAGAAAAGATGCAGACACGGTGACAAAGTGAGAAAGGAGGGCAGCAGAAAAACAACAACAGGAGGTGACAGACACAGGTAGGTTCGCTGTATGGGAATCGACGTAGGCAGCGAGCAGTCGCAGGGTGTGACCAGCAGCGGCAGATGAACGCCCAGGAGTTTTCCTGCAGAGGCTGAGGTCCCCGGCAGGGGAATAGCCAGCTTGTATCAGAGTAAACTGCTCCGCTAATTACTTTAGATTTCATCTTGATACTGTGGTGAACTCAAAGTCCTTCACCATGTGTCACCCTCACACACACACATATAGATATTTCACCATTTCCTTGGTGTAAACACCACATCTGCACGGAGGTGTACACAGATTTCTTTCTTTCCTCCCTACACTATTTTCCAAAATAACAAAAAAATATGACAACTAATTAAACCTATTCGTCTCGACTTGAGCTCCACGGGGCCGACTGCACAGTGTGCTCAGTAAGCTTCCCGTTGTGACAATGCTGGGTTTGTATGACATCCCACATAACAACAAGGGGGTTATCAGAAAAGCTTTGCAGTTAGCCGCGAGATTAAATTCAAATAAAAGTGACGGCACAAACAGTGTTTTAGAAACACTTGAATAAAAACAACAACAAAAAAGGTTCGACTCTTGACAGTGTTTTCAATTTTCATTTTTTTCATACATTTTTTTTGCACATACAGCACATATAACCCGTCACAGAGAATAATTTAGCGAATGACCTGATGGGCTCCAACAAAAAGGAAGAAAAAATCCAGAAGCTGTACCACAAGTGAAAAAAAAGTATCTGTGATGGTCTTGGTAAACATTATGAAGAACACACTGCGCATATCATCTAAAAAAAAAAAAAAAGGTGGGCGTCAAACCTGCTGTTTACCAAAGACAAAATCAATTGCCCTACCCACTGCACCAAGAACTGCATCTCACTTTGGGCAGCAGCAGCTGCAGCAGCAGGTCTGACAGGGTGTCAGTGGTCTGCCTGTGGTCTGTGCGAGGCTGGAAACTTTTTCACTGACTGGGGATTTTCTCAGCCGAGTGACATGCCTGTGCATAACGGTCATGTAGTAATAACATGTGCTTGCCGTGTTTGACTTGCATCCTCGGTACCAAGTGGAGCACCAATCGAATGTTTGCTTTCCCCGTTCCCCAAGTTGGGACGATAATAGGTGCATTCAGTCAAAACACTTTAGATAGCGTGTGAAATATGTTGCAGAGCCACTTTGTGACAGTGATCATGTTCTCCTACTTTACTTTTTCTTAGCTCTCATCTGCTGACAAGTGATTGATGCAATGTGATTTTTATGTGATTCATTAATGGAAAGTAAATAAACTCGAGGGTGCAAACTGAATGAGTTAAATGTGGAGAGAAGGGCATGCATGCTCCTCCCTCCCATCACATCAAACTTCTGTTTATTTGTTTTAACTGATCCCACTGCAGTTTTTAACTTCCTCTCACATGTGAACTCAACCAGCTGCAGAGTTTTTTGTTAACGTGCATATAGGACATCGGTACAACTTCTAACAACACCACCCAAAATAACAACCAGGTACACGTCAGGTCGGTCACGTGCCGCAGCTTCACGGTGGGAAACATCGCTAGCGGTGACCGTTAACTGGCGGTCCGTTTGACAGGAACTAACTTCTCTTCGATAGCGGAGGCGTGTTTAGCCCGGACATGCCTAGCAGGAGGAACCGCTTACACAGCCTACTTCCAAAAGCACCCTTTTTTTTTCCAATGACGTTTTAAAGAGGCTAGTATGTGACATAACCACAAATAAATACACGTAGAATTTCCCTTTTTTAGCTGTGATTTTTTTTGTCGGACGTTTTACTTTTCACGTCATTCAAACTCGAAACGTAGTTCCGACACAAACAAGTCAAACTCGCAAGACACTGCGGTTTTTTTCAGGTTTTTTTTTTTAACGTTTAACTTTAACTTTTAAACGTTTCTTCCAAGATAATTTATCACAAAAACACGAGGAGATTAAAACAACGCGATAACACCTTTTAAAATAGGGCAGCCACAACAAGTTTTTTTGAGGGCAGCGCGGAGGGCGGAGGAATACTTGGCACGCGAGTCCAAAAGCACACGAACTGTAAGTTGGCCCAACAACAGCCGGCGAATGAGACGTTTAAACTAAATGAAAGGGAACTATTTTAATGACAGTTATGTGGGGGGGAATCCATATTTTGCTTTTTGCAGGTGTAAAAGATACGTGTCAAACTGTTAGTTGTTAGCTATCAGTTACTTTAACACTTTAAAAATAAAATGTACCTTGTCGGTTCGACGTTCACGTCACTTTCCCCGTTCGATTCGTCCGCCGACTCGTTCTCGTCATCCTCCACGGTAACGTCTGCTACAATGACCGGGGGGCCAACGTTCTCCAAGCCCCGCTCCATGACTCCCGCACCATCTTCCTCCGAGGTCGAACCCGAACCCCGGGCGACGGACTGGTGCTGCTCCCTCCCGACGACGACGGCGGCGGAGGCGGCGGCGGCGGCGGAGCCCTGGGCTTGCGTGGTCCCGAATCCGGCGAGCACTTTCAGTAACAGCAGGAGCACCAGGGAAATGCTCACGTTTCCAAAGTGAAGCCCCCTTTCCATTTGTAAGCTCGGCACATTAGTGAAGCACGAGATTCACATGCCACGGGTCTTGTAAAGCTGAACATAAAAAAAAGTTTAAAAGAGCAACGGAAAAAAACAACACCTGCGAAACTAGAAAAGAAAACTCCGTTGGTGTCTTGTAAAACGCCCTTTCCAATCTGTTCTTTAAGTAAACATAAACAGCCACTGGGACACCATGTTATTCCCTTTATACTTCACTCAAGACTTGCCTTGGTAACGCTAAGTCCCGCCTTGTTTCTACACTGGGATTGGACGGTAAAACCCCTACGTTCGTAAAAAAGGCATGTAGCCGTTCCTCATTGGTCCGTTCGCCGTCAATCACGCGCACTCGCATACTAAGCAGAATGCGATTGGACCAGAGCGCCGTCGCTCAAAAGGGCGGGTGTAGAATGTTCCAGCCCCCCAAACAGTGCACCCCATTGGCTGATCCCGCGTTCGTCAAGACGACGCAGGCGCACTGGAGGGCTGGCACACAACGAAAGCAGAAGATGACGCAAAAAAATCCCCGATGTCGATTCCCGTGGCAGATGCGTGATTGGTGGGATGTGTCGTCGTCCGTCCAATGAGGGACGACGCCGAAACGAACGACGACGCCATTGGTCGATTTCTGCCCTGTTGACCAAACGTCAGCGCTCACATTCGACACCCGAGCTGTCATTCAGGAGTAGTTGTCATGTCGGACGACATAAAACCATCAACGTGGCTTCACTGTGGAGGGACGTTTCCTGGTTCCTGATCACGGGTTCTAATCTCACTTTCGTTTGAACAAACATGGAGGGTATGACATAAAGTCAATGAGAGGATTAAAAATATATATATTTTTTAAAGGAAATATATATAAAGCATACCAGCAACGAAGATTTCAAATTAATGTTTTCATAATAATACAATGACAGCTGCTTTAAAAGTATCACCATTTTGAGTGCCGTGCAGATAGTTGCTCAATGCGTATAATATATATTTTAATAATGAATGTTGTGAACCCAGTTGGCAGCAGTCGTTTGCAGCAGAATTAAGAAGCTTGTGTTTCTAGCGCCCCCGTGTGACCATAAAGGAGAACGGCACCATCAAGGCTTTTTTTTGGTCTACTGTTAACTTTACATTTACATTTACATTTAGGTCATTTAGCAGACGCTTTTGTCCAAAGCGACTTACAATAAGTACATTTGTCAAAAGAAGGAAACAAAGAAACCACAACGTATCATTGCCGATAAAGTAAGAGCTAAAAATAGAACATAGAACTTTGGTTGCAAAGTATCTGTAAAACAATATATTGAAAATAAATCTGTACAGGCCTGGTTTATTTATATATATATATTTTTAAATTGTGTATAAATTAGGAAAATAGTCCAAAACGCAATAATCCTACAATACTAACCTAATATTTCTGCACAGCTAAAACCAAATTGAAGACTTAAACACTTATTATGAAAATTGCCATTTTACATTACCCTGACAATTGACTTGATTGATAATCGATTCATTGGGTATTTTTTGGGACCAAGTCCGTGACAAGAAGTACATTTTGTGTTAAATAAATCCACGTTTGGGAGCTTGAATCAGTGTGCGGACCTTTATTATTTCTTCTAAGAAGTACACTTCACAGAAACATGAGAAATAAGAGACGGAGACATTCTGTTATCATTCCTGTTTTGTATTGTTGACAAAGAGAAAAATGGTACCATCGCATTAAAATGATTATCACAGTCATTCGGTAAAGACAACAATGAGAGGAAACCACTGGTGCAAAAACATCCAAACATGGTGCACACAACCCACATTTTCACATCGTCATGGACAAATCTGCCTTTGCTAGATTTTATCTCCCAGATGTTCTCCTGAGTCTCTCAGAGCTGCACACAGAAAAACATAAAACATACAGAAGTAACACCATGTAAGGCATCATGAGCCAAAAGGCAGAGTTATACAACACATTGACAGCTGCACTATACGTTTTATTAAGACTTCAATAATCTTAAAACGTTCAGAAGATTCAATTAAGTCGTGACCTTGTGAAAAACGACATATTTTTGCTGCACACAAATTAAACCAATCATCGTTTGTCTTTGACAGATGTAGAATATTGGAATGGCTTTCCTATAATCTGATTAATGCAGATCAACACAAACGTAACAGTGATTCTGAGTGTTCCAACAATATTAACCAGTTCATTTTTGCTACATCTGAATTAAAAAAAAGAAAAGAAAGTCTGTTTTCTGTTGCTTTGGCGTGCCGAGGCACATAAAACGTACGTGTGCTGGTTCAGACTTGAGGTACATCAGTTCACCATTATCATTAAACGGCACACCTGCCCATCGTCGTTACCCACGGAATGCTCCACACGTCTCTTTATAGCTATTTAAGTTGACGGCACGAGGCTTTAGTGACCAGATGGCTTGTGTGAGGAAGAACTTGTAATACATGTAAATTACAGGCACCAAAAAAAGAACGAGCCAGCACGGTTGGAGGGAGGAACATGCATGGAAGAACACACATTCAGCAGGTTTGTGTTTTGTTAAATAGTGAGGCTGCAGGCTAGTGCAACTGTACAGGAACAGCTGTTGAAACTCCAGAATCAACCGCGGAGATTTCCCAAACTCTGAAATCGGATCATTGCTCCATGGCAACAGAACCGCTGAGAAGAAACTCCCTGGCCAGAGACAGAGACGCAGTTAAAGGTTAATCCAAAATATGTGCGCTGTGCCTTTAAGGAGAATCTCCTGTGACAGAACGGAGTCGTTTCCAGGTAGAAATCCTCAAATGTTCATTTTAAATTACACCCGTCTAACCAGAAGACTTCGTCAAGTGCAACTCCAAGAAAAGAGCACCAACATCTGTTGGCAAGTAAGTGTTGAGATGATGAGATATTGTACAAGAAGAAACATTTCCAAAGTAAAACAGGAAGTGCGTGCTACACAGTATGTTAGTTAAATCAGTATAACTTCCCGATGTTTAACGTTACTCCTCCTTCTGTCATTTAAACAGAACGCCTTGAAGCCATATCATCTCTTCACTTTGACGTACGATTATGAGCTTTTAAATGCAACTTTATTAGGACTTAGAATATCATTTCAAGGCACACCGAAGTTTCCCTCCTCACCGATTCGCCACGCTGGCTTCTAATTACAGGAAGAGCCGACGCTCCCAGTGAGACCAGGCGGCCGAACTGGAACAAAAAGTCTAATCGCTAAGCACATCAGTAAAACTTGATTTCACTCATCAGGCACTTTGAAAAAACTGGGTGTCAGAAGCTCCACCTTTAGGATGAAGAAAACCAAGATCCTCAATTGCATTTGTTTTTTTTAAATGTGTGAAAAAAACAGTTTGGTTCGGTTCTGCAAACACAGTCTGAGACCGGGTGGAAGTGGTGAACACGGCACTTGTGGGTAAAGTGAGGTCATTGGAGAGGAGGGGGGGAGGGGGGGCAGTGGAATGAGGTCTTCAGTTGACTGGAGGATCTCGAACCTGCACGCTCCCATCCTCCATGCCGAAGTAGGCCCGTTCAGCCATGCCGACGAAGAGCCCCGTGTCCACCACGCCTGAAGGGGACACACACAGACGTTTCAGTCAAACACTGTTTTTAAAGCCCATGTTTTAAAGTAGAATCTTCCTCAGCGTTGCTGGTTCCGTGCCATTCAAGGGTCTTGCACCGATGCTTCCCGTTTTTCTGGGAGGCTGCATGTGATGCTGAATATTCACCGTCACATAACAACGTTTGTCTTAATAAACCCGAGGCGGCGCCTCACCTGGAATCATCTTGATGGCAGTGTTGACCTCCTTCCAGTTCTCAGAGCGCTCAAACTTCCAGTCCAGGATGAAGTTGCTGTTGTCGGTGACGACGGGACCCTGAGAGCCAGAGAGAGTCGGGGTCATACCTCCATGTAGACACCGACACCTTCATCAATCATGGCTGAAATAACCACCTTCGCTGCTTTGTTCGTGTTGTATCAGAGTTCATAACGTCACCCAGAGGTGCTCGGAGAATTTCACCAAACTCAGCTCTATACTCCATTTGGAGATGAGTGGAATAGTCTGCAGCCATTGGTTGAAATGTGAGTTACATCACCAGTGTGTGCTTAAGACAAACAAAACAAGGAACTAGAAGTCCAAAAGGGTTTAGTTACATCTGGATTGATATTTCAGCCAATCATTTGGTCCAGAGGAGACTGCAGGTCAATTTAAGTTCTAAATTTTATTAAACCACCCCCTCCCATCATTCTTAACCTGGACCTTAAGAGACCCACAGGACCCTGGAAAGAGAACCAGCAGGATCTAAAACGCAGAAACAGACCCAGAAGGATTGGGAAAGAGAGATGTAAATCCTCCACTCACTGCTTTACTGACAGCCATCCGTAAGTTGGCCTCGCCTCCGAAGCGCTTGGCTATCGTCCTGGAGACGGGAACGTACGCCATGGGGATCACCTCGATGGGAACCCCCTTCTTCCACTGCTGGCCCAGAGCCTTGGAGTCCTTCCTGGGGGAGATAAGAACCGAATCTGGGACTCTCTCTTACATAGATGCAGATTAAAAGTACAGAGATCTTGTATTTTATAAGAGCGTATCCGTAGTTATTAAACACAGTGAAGCTTTCTACGAGTCCACGTCGCTCCAACACAAACACGTTGTCTCCGCGTTGAACTTCTCTCGCGTTAAAACTGTCGAATACAAACCTGAAATCTGCGATGACGACAAAGTGTTTAGCGCAGCCGGCGACAATCTTCTCCTGAGTCAGGCAGCCGCTGTGAGACCAAAGAGAGGAGTGTGAGACGGGAACCAGAGGAGGAGACGCCGGCTCGGTTCTGCCGTATCCAACCGGACTCACCCTCCTCCTTTTATCAGCGTGAGATCGGCGTCCACTTCGTCCGCTCCGTCGATCGCCACGTCCAGCTGCGTGGGAGCAACGGCAACGTATCAAAGCAAATGCAACCATTTTTTATCCACGTTTACAAAAAAAATCACAACAGGCGGCTCCACCGGTTTGGGTTTCTTTTTCTCCCATCATTTTCAACTACACTCCCAATTCAAGCCGAGCGGATCTGAGCGCCCTCATTTCCGTGGCGTTCAGATCGTGTCGTAAGGAGCTCATCGTACCTCCGGGTGCCGGTCCAGATCCGACAGCGTGAGGCCGTGCTGCAGGATCAGCTGACGAGCCTGCGGGAGGACAAACGGGACTTTACATACATTTGTGAAAATACATGAAAACAGTTATGACGAATGCATCTTCTCAGAGTCTGTTGTGTCATTTATGTGCTGGTTGTGTGTGTGGTAACGAAGCCACAATGTTACAGCACATGCCGTTACTAAATACTGCGTCTACAGCGTTACGAAAAATAACGTGTCAAGTGGAAAGTCTAAGCATTGCAAACCAACCTGGAAGGAGGTGGGCACACACACGATGTTGAGTTTCTCCTGACGAACCCTCTCGGCTGGAACGAACAACACATAAAGTGATGAATAAAAGGAGCATGAATGTGTTCACCTTAAAGAGGGGAAGCTTCAGGATATATGGAGGTACGTATCCGGTTTGGAGCAAAAACCTTAAAAAGCCCCGCTATATTTAGAATATTTTCACAGCTTTATCTCGTCTTGAGAGCTACAGTCTACGCTTTTGAGTGGAAACTGTAGCCGATATTTGTGTTCTCGCCAAAGCAACAACAACCAAACAGTAATTTCACCTTGCAGGGCCGTGGGGGGGCTACCACTGTCTTAATTGGTTCGTTTTTGTTTGTGTTATTGTGTGATTTTGCTCAATCTGAACCAACCAAAGTCAAACAATAACAGAAACAACACAGAAGCAGCGGTAGACCATCAACTCCTTTGTTTCTGTGGTAAAAAAAATACTGGTTTATTTCCAATAGAGTCTGGTGGCTTCGGCAAGAGCATAGCGTCAAAGAAAAGACGTTTTTCTGTGCGACAAATAATGACATAAAAAGATGATTAGAAATCATAAGGTCTCCTCACATTAATAAAGAATAAATACATCTTAAAAAAAGGTTGTTTAAAGGAGTCATAACCTGGTTTTATACGTATCCAGCCCCCCTTGGATCGCTTTGGATCAATTCGTAAAACGTATTAGTTTTACGAATAAATTTAAATTAAGTTTAATCAAACATTGAGCTTGTTCTGACCCTTTTTCGTACCGCGATTTTATCACGCGAGGTTTTGACTGGTCCGGATGTGCATTGTATAATATGTAATGAGGCGCGCGTTGATTCGCCGCAGGAAGGACAGAGCCGGGGGGGCTTGCCTGCATGCAGACTCCAAAACATAATGGCGGCGCTTCGGCAATTTCAGGTAGCGGACGGGGCGGGGTTGGGTGGTGAAAGAGGGGTGGGCTTATGCAAGTAGCCGCCACGGTGACGTCACCGAAGGCGCAGAATCAAAATCTCGTGCTTTAGGAATGCACACCCTTGTGTGCTATTCCTGTTCGGAAAAAGAGCAGAAGCGAAAAAACGGCGCCACTTTCAAACTCCAGCCTTTCAGGCAAGTTTCAACTGAGGTCAAACACAGATATGCATGTTTTAACAAGAGAAATTGCGATTTCCTGGTGATGACTCCTTTAAAAATGTCCATTTTCCACTTTTTTCAAAATCACTCCTGACGATTATCCAGATAACAGAAATTCACCACGATCAACGTATTGCGAGTGACATCGAGCTCCGCAATAAAATCCTATCGCACAAAACATGCCGATTATTCCCTTCAAGCACTGGTAATAAAGATATAAATATCACTGCCTCTGCTGTATTTATCAAGAATGTCACTTTTATCCAAATATTTCACAAGTATAACGTTTTAATCTTCATTTCTGAGACACGGATCACATCTTCACTCACCCAATCTGTCCACGGCGTAGACGATGGTCGACCCGCTGCCGACTCCAACCACCTGGTTGTTCTGTGAGACAAAACAAAAACTCAACCTGATGCAGCCATGTGACATCTCCCACCAGGACCCTGGAGCTGGTCTGGAGCTGGTCTGGAGGTGGTCTGACCCTGACCTGACTAGCAGTGTGTTGAAAATGTTGTATAGATGTGATATTCATGTGTTTATTGTGCATGCATACACAAGTCTGATACCACAGACTCAAGAAAATACAAGTTAAACAAAGTTTAAAAAGGATTTCTTTCAGGACTTCTGTTTTTCTTGCATCTTTATATTAATTTGTCCACATGTCGATATTTTGACTTCCTGCTCCATCACAGGTCACATGATATGATCTATACTTGTAAGCTGATTACACATCCACCTGTATGTCTTCTGTTAGTTCAGGTACCTGGTTTCATAATCACGCATCACGTGTTCTTCCTATAGAAACACACTGAGCCGTGGTTTAGCTAGCAGCTAACACACGAGCTGTAACATTAGATGAGAAGGGTAAATCATTAAAAAAGTTAGCCCACTAACTGTTATCCCGGAATAAACACGCTTAACTCCGAGCTATTTACATTCCACCGCGCGAGGTAGCAAGCTAGGCTACATTGCGAGCTAACTCCGCTAGCATCAGTTTAGAAAGGTAGCTAATAACGGCTACACAGCTGGATTTTAACTACAAGCTAGCCGGCTGTGGACTCATGTGGGCCTGTTTACGTTAACGGTGCGTCCCGGTTCGGGGTACCTGGACGTGGTTGTCCACGGCGGCGTAGGCGGCCAGTTTCTTCGCTTCCTCTGCCATGCTAGCGGCGGACCGACCGACGGGACGAGAGGGAGTCTGGCTGCTCCGGGATGCTGAGGAGGAGGAGGAGGAGGAGGAGGAGGAGGAGGAGGAGAGAGCTGCTGCGAGGTGAAACTTTTTAGAGAGGGAGACCCACCTCTGGAGTCTCATGACCCGGCCCCTTCAGGACTCACAGGGACGGAACCGCAAACAGAGACAGGAAGTTAAACTGCTTTTAATCCACCTGTCCCTTATCAGTTGACTTGGAGATCTGCGCTTATCTGCGCAGGCGCAGAACAGGCTGCACGCTTTTTGTTTGTTACATGGATTTCTTTTTTTGGTGGAGGTGTTTTTGTGTAATATATCTGTGTGAGTCTGGACTCTTTTAAAGCAGGCCTGGACACTTTTTTCTTGTTATGATGCTGTGATATGATGCGATGTTTTTCTGTCTATGCTTTTATGCTTTTTTTATTTATTTATTTTAATGTAAGCACTCTGAGATTCACTGAATAAAAAGTGCACTACCAATACAATTTTTGATCATTATCATTATTAATGTAGATTAAAAAAGTATTCATATTTTTACACAGTGATGGAGCTGAACTTCTACAGTTTGTCCTGAGGGTGGCGCCAGAGGAAAAGCCATAGGGGGGGGTCAAGAAATATGTAAAAGGTTCATCCCTTTGGGAGCATGACTCTGAGATTTTAACATTGGGAGGTTTCCTTGAGTGCAAAGGGTTATTTGTGCAGAGACATAAAACAACCACAATAGAGCATAATATGACTATATAGAGACATAAAACAACTACAAAGAGACACAAAACAACTACAAAGAGACATAAAAAGACTACAAAGAGACACAAAACAACTACAAAAAGACACATATGACTACAAAGACGCACAATTTGACAACAAAGAGACATAAAACAGCCAAAAAGACACAAAACAACAACAAAAAGAGGCCAAACACCTATGAAGTGTCTTGCCATGTGTGGGGGAGGTGGAGGGCCTTGTGAATGACAGATTCAGGGACTCACGACATCATAATCCACTCGTGGAGAAACAAGGAACACAAGTACACAAGTATTTACATCACTACTACTTTTTATTTGGCAAACAGCTTGAGATAGTCTCTCTTTTTCAGTGTACAGTATATATACTATAGTAAACCAACACATTCTGTTTTATAACCATTTTTTCTCATTTTTACATATTACAGCTTACAAATATAGCTGATCTTTTTGACAAAAATTACAGATTCTGTTTGACACCTAAATTATTATGCTATATAAAAATCCACACCTTACATTCATGATTAGAAAAAGTAGGCTATATGAAATCAGGAAAAGAAAAACAGAAAAGAAAAAACGCCACAGTATACGCAATTTTAAACAAATCCAATTAGGAGGAGGGGGAACCGAGGTTTTCACAAACAAAGAGTCGTACGTCTATCACTCCCAATCCAACGTCAAGTCCTCTGAGAAAAGTTTGCTGCTATTTCCAAAAAAAATCATCGGCACAGAGAGGATATCGAGGAACAACAATACCGTCACACGAGAAGAAGAATGGTTAAATCTCTGTTCCAAAGTTAGAAACTAATACCTTGCCATGGATTATTATGGATACTCGATAAAAACTAAACTTTGCATTGCAAACTCTACATATTACTTCATACCTCACAATCTCTCTCACCCCAGTAAGACTTAATCCAAGGGGATTATGCAAAATGCTTTTTTCTCTCGAGCTTCTCCTTTCATGCCTTGCTACCTCGGCGTGAGACATCTGCTTAAAAGTGGAAACATCTTTCTCACATCTGTGAGACAAAGTTGAACGCTGCTGCATGATGGGAGCTGCCATTTGGATATCGGGGTGGGGGGGCAAGTATGCCTTGATTTTTTTTTTTTTTGGTGCAATAATTGAATCAGCACAGCAAAATGTTTTATTTTGTTTTTGAGGATGGATTGGAAAAATTTGTGTCTTTAAAAATACAGCTGGCCTGTCTTTGTATCTGTTTTATACACAGTATTGCTGAATATTGAGCATTGCATTCAGTTTATGAGAAGTTACTGTTTGACTACTTTATTATTATTATTATTGTGTGTGTGTGTGTGCGTGTGTGTGTGTGTGTGTGTGTGTAGGATACAAGTCCATCAGCATCACATTGTATCAAAAAATCCAGATGAGTCATGCTTTTGAGCAAACCGGCGCTCGCTTCTTTTTTTGTACTTTAGATAATATAATAATCGGATCCAGACGTCTGGATTATTACATGACAACGTTTTTTTTTGTAGTTTTTTGTAGTTTTTTTTGCAAGCATTGATCTAATCATAACACCTAAATATGAAAACAAGACCGGATTATTCTAAAACTCATCCTCGAACACTTGTTCACTCAAATAAAAACAAAAAATAAAAAAAAACATACATTTTAAATTATATTTATGCACTTATATTTTTTTACCTGACTCATCTTGACTAGCTTTACACCAGAACTGTGTTGGACTCTGACATGGAGCTGGACGTTCATATGTAAACACTGTGGCAAAGCCAAAACACCAGAATCAGTAAACTGTGGGATGTCAAAGGGTTAAAACACACAAAACTCTCATTTTCTACTCAAAAGATAAACTGTCATCGTGATAAATAAATATGCCATTTGAATTCAACCTAAAATACTTTTTGTATATTTATAATATATTCTAATATAATTTGATAAAGATTTCACTATATGTTTTGGTTTGTGCTGTCGTTCTATGTAATTACATGTATGCCCGCGGAATGTATTCTTATTTAAATCAGCTTCAATTCTTACTTAATTTCCACCTTTTAAAAAAAAAATGGAAAGATGTGTGCCTACACAATCACTCACGCACACACACACTCTCACACACACACATTCCCTCCCTTTCCTCTGTAACGAACTCTGATTTCTGCTGGAATGACTTAGAAACTAAATACAGTCAAAGAGGGAATCACAGCTAAATGGTGCAGGAGGGTGAAGCATTTTAAAACACAATGACAGAATTACAAAAAAAAGGGTACAGATTTGACTTTGCGGTGTTTCTCACCGGCTAATCACCCACAGAGAAGTATTTAAGTACTTAGCAACACAGTGTAAGTATGTGGAATTCACCCGAATGACAAAAAAAACCCAACAATGTGGAGTGCAAAGTGTCAAAAAGAAGAATAAAGAAGATATTGTTCATACTTACATTGTGCCATGACGCCTCTCTACGTACTCTACAATGTACAGCAATCTTTTTGAATTACTTACACAGTATTAGTGAGTACTTTGGGCACTGAACACACAGGTGAACACACTTCCAGTAAGGATAAAACGCCATTAAAATGTAAAGGAGAACACGGAGGAGGTGTGTATGGCACTGAACAAGCCGACGGGGTTAAACGCAGGTGAAACAGGGAGTTCTGGACAGTCCTGTTTTTTTTTGTTGTTGTTTTTTATCGGTTGAACTCCCCCCTACCTCCCCCCCTCCCCCCCAGAGAGATGCTGTCCGTCCACATCAGGACACATTTCCTGCTCTCATCTCTCACCAGTGCTTCACCTGTAAGAATGTTCTTATCAGATACAAAAAAATCTAAACAGTCGGTATTTCTCTCCGTTTTGCTTCCACAGTTTTGCATTGAAAAATATGTTATTTTTAATAATCCTCATTCCATCCCTCCACCACCACTTCTTTCTTTTTTAGTTTATTTTTTATTCCAGATGTCCTTTTTCTCCTCAACGGATCCAGAACTCGTCTCCATCTGTGGCTACATGTGTTGGGCGTCCATTATGTCCAAGTATTTGGCCTCAATGATATGAGGAAGCACGTTGTTCCTAAACACAGAGCAGACTCGTTAGACGGGAAGAAAACAAGCAATCGGAGCGTCGCATCTCATCGGAGAAGATTTACAAACGCTGACAAATACAGGAAATAATAAACACAACTTTTTCCTTTTTAAATGCAGCTGTATAATTAAGCATCAAGACTTGTGTTTACAGCTTGTTCCACTGTCACCAAGTGGCCCAAAATAAAATAAATACATATATTAAGGAAGGTTTAAAGGCTTAAATATAAGTTAAAGAGTATTATGATGAAGAGAGGTGTTGGTCTGGGGAGGATTTTGTAGTTTTAAACACTGGAAGAACTAATGATCTCTCTCCTTAAAAAAGGAATGGAATGCGGCCATCGATAGCATTTGCAACCTCTACCTGCCAAGTCTCAAAGTCTGAGTCAGAAAAAGATATTTCAGCACAAACACGCCCCCAAAAAAGGTTTGCAGCCGAGTGCAATTTATCTGAAATGATGTGTTTATTCGTTTATATGCAGTAAGAATCTATTTTTCTTCTTCTTTGTTTTGCATCCTGTCGCTGCATGTTTGATAATGAGCCACAGACCGTATATACGAAGTGGACGTTGTCATGGTGACGCCACCCAACTGGCATTGTGGAATTTTTGCAACCATTTGGACTTTGGAGGAGCAGCAAAGTTAGCTTCATCATTCAAGGTCAGTGTTAAAGTCATCTTAGAAGCTAACTTGGTAGCTATAATAGCGTCGTCATGGTAGCATGGTCGCCCCTTAGTCTTTTAATCAGGTCTGCTATGTATAGCCTCTAACATAATGGGAAAGTAATGGGAAAGTGTGCTAATGAACCACAAACTACAAAAATACTACAAAATACTAAAGCTTAAAGTTTGAAAAGTACGAATGAGGCTCTCTTACTTCCTTTTTCAATAGCAAGTAAAGTTTTTCCAAGTGTTTTTTTAAGTGATAAAAGCGTCATTTTTTTATTGAAGGCATTCCAGAGTGTGGTAAATAATTCTGTGAGTTTACAAATATCATATATAATGCAGCGCACCACACTCGCCGTTTTCACACGATTCAAATCAATATATAATGAATTAAGTTCTGGGGGGGGGGGGGGGGGGGGGGTTGTACCTGATTGGAATCAACATGATCATGAGCAGAGGGAAGATCATCTTCATGTACGGTATGGGGTACATGCCGAACGAGCAGAGGACCAGCAGCTGCATCATCTGCAGGAAGGTGAAGTAGTGGATCTTCCTCTGGGGCACTTTGCGGATGTAGTGGGTCGGCGGGTAGGACGTCTGCAGGAGGCGAGAGGATCGGCACGGATTAACTCAAAAAACACACAATCTGCAAGAATAAATAGCGTTCAGGTGTATTCACAGAGTGAGGAGTCTCCTGTGTGGATGAGTCGGGTTTTATGTAAAAATACACAGAAACAAACTGATCGGGAGTCAGCTATGAACGGGAGCTGATAAAAACCTTATTAATAGTTGGCTACAAGCTGAATTTTTGGGAATTTTGGTTTTTTTCACGAGACAGATTTACCGGCCTCGACTGTCCCTGCGCGTCCCAGATAAGACTCCAGCTTCTCCTTCTGGTGATTTGGACATTTTATGAAGAGTTTCTTCAGCCAAAGACATTTTTCGAGGGTTTTTGTTATCAAACAGTTTAACGGTGTTAAACGTGAAGAGTCGAGTCAGGAAGGTTAAATCGGACACACAAGAAAAGGGAGATTTTCTCCTCTTTTTAAATAAGTATTGAAGAGGTTCATTAGTAGATGTTTAAAAAGAAGTCTATATGTGGCTGAAACCCAATAAAAAACGGTTAATTTACGAGCTGATCCGTCTTAATTCCTAAACCCTTCCCACCTGGAGATTAAAAACAAACAAAATTAGATTTTCAAATGATTTGAGCCTCGGGTCTGATCCTCCAGCAGCCGGTCAGCTGTTTGATCTGCAATCGACATCTGGTCAAACACACACACACACACACCTGCTCCTTGAGGAGGAGGGCCATGCGGTCGCACATCTGGTTGCCGTCGATGGAGGTGAGGGCGATGTAGAGGAAGAGGCCGTACAGGACGGGTTTGGGGATCCACTGCAGCGGGAGCGGCAGCAGCAGCACCGACACGCCGATGAAGATGTTGGCGGTCAGAGACGTCAGCCGGGTCTCCTTCACCTGGACGATGCTGAGCACACACACACACACACACACCCACACACACACACACACACACACACACACACAATGACACTTACTGTGGAAGCACACGATTGTTTGGAGACAATGCAACAGACAACCTTTTTTTTTTTTTCATTTCACGGATTTTCTTATCAGTGTTCTCGCACATTTTCCATTTTGAAAAATTCCACATTTCTTTTGAGGAAAATATATATAATTGGACCGCGTGGCGAAGAAGTGCAAGCATTTAGGACGTACTGTCTCTTGTTTAACAAATGACATAAACACTTCACTTAATGTGAAGGCGTAATGTGTGTTAATCTTCGCAGAATTAGGGCTAATTTATTAGTGAAATTGAAACTTCCGTCCAACCCGGGAGGTTAAGACTCGCTGAAAGGGATGATGGGAGATTCATCTGAGATGTTGCAAGATAATTAATAGGAAAGAAAAGACAAAAAAAATATGAATATTCTTCTTTCCTTGTTCCTGACCTCGCTTCATTCTTCAGATTAATTAATTAAATTGAATTAATCTGAGGAGGAGAAATGTTTCAGTACACCGATAGGAGCCTAATCAACATAATTGCACTTTATATCTACATTTACACTGTTTTACTGTTTTATTTTTTATTTATGTGTCACATGCTGCCTTTTGTATTATTTATCTATTATATACTTTTTTTAGATCATTTGGCCCTCTGTGGACCCCAAACGAAGAATTTCATTGTTCAGGGAAACATGTTTCTTTACCCTGCATATGATAATAAACGCTTTGAATCTTTGAATCAAGAAAGGATTCACAGTTTCAACAAATTGCTGCTGTCTGAAAACTACAGGACACAATCCCGGTTTTCTTTTTGTCTGATCTCATTTATCTCACGTTATTTTTTATGTTTCTTGGTAATCCGGCTCGAATAAGTTTCATTTTATTGGTTGAAATTCTCTCTACATCCCAACTACCATCAATAAATCAAATGCTCTGACATAAAACGGAGAAAAGAAAACCGGGTATCTCACAGAACATTACTAAGCTGTGAGTACTTGTACTCCTTCTCCTCATCATTACCAACCTCCCATCTTTAAAGTGTGTATTTTATGCCTTCCTGCTTTATTGTTATTATCATTATGGAGCGCTTTATGAGCTTCTGCTTCTCTAGCGCCGCTATGTAAATAAGCATTTTTAAATGTTGTCACATTAAAAAAACACGAACTAAATTACCGTTTATAGACAACCAGATATGGAAATGAGACCCCAGACACATGCATCCTCTCCAGAACCCTAAACTACATATTATCTTTCTCCACTCGATATCTCTCATTAGACCTCCTGCTCTTATAGATTCCCCCTCGTTATCACTCGAGTACTTCGGTGGAACTTTGCACGTATCCGCCACCTCACCTCCTCCAACGTTTAGTTACATAGCAATCACGCCATCGTGACCCAGCGGCCGACCTTTAACCCGGCCGTCTGATCAGAGAGGACGGGTGAACTCACGTCTCGTAGAGGTGCCCCCCCTCCACCCGCTGCTCCACGAAGGCCAGCTGGCGGACGTGGAGGGTGGAGTGGGGGAAGGCGGCGTGCATCCAGGGCAACCCCAGCACCGACATCAGGATGTTGATGAGCCCCGAGAGCATCAGGTCCCAGTGATACGCCGTGCCCTTCAGCAACCTGGGGAGCAGCAACACGCACACACACATTAGCATACAGCAACACAAAGGCCAGCGCTCTCCTAAGGTGAGCGCTGGCCTTCAACACAACCTGTGTTTTTTCTGCTCAGAGATCCTGCGTTTTCCGAGGAGGAAGCTTAAATCAATACGGGATCCAGCGGGACATTACGGTGACGTTACGTAAAAAGGACGGCCCGCGACCTTTCACGATGCCGCGGAACATTTTAGTGAGGGATCACTGCTGCTCAACCTTCCTGTGGTCTCCAGATGAGTCCAACTCACTGGTTGTCAAGGCAACGGATACAATGAATTGTAATGACTGGATTAAAAGATGGTTTTCATATCTTTTTTTCTGGGGACCCAACGTATGAATTTTATCTCTAATATATTTTGATGAATCACAACATTTTATGCATGTTATTGAAAACATATTTTTACTTCATAAATGTGATCAAATTGATGCTTTCAGGTGAAGTTAAGAGGTTTTTATTCTTATTTATTATCCCTCTCATCAGTTAAACACACTAGCCTTTTTTATATTAGGTTCAATGTTACGAACGTTCAGGCTCCCTCGTGTGGCTCAAAGGTGTACTGCAGGTATAAATGTTAAATAAAGGTCTTTAAGATTCATGGAGACCCTAGTAAAATGTCCTGCGACCCAACTGTGGGTCCCGAGCCGGCCTTTGGGAACGACTGGTTGAGTGCATGACAGATATTTAAATTAAATACATTATGTAAGTAAAACAAAGGAAAAGGAAAAATAGTGAAGATGGTTCGATAAACATATTATTTCCAGACCAAACAAAAAATATTGATCAAAGAAGCAAAAGCAGGAACAGAAATAGATTTTCCAGCTTCTATTGTATTGAGATTAAATAAATAATAACTATCTTTGCAAACCTCGTACAGTTAATAGTTAATTTGATTTGAATGAATTTATATATTTTTTGTAAATTTAATCCCATTAATATAATTTGTATTTTTATAGAACAGCATTTGCTCTGCTTCGCAGTCCTTGTTTGGAACATTTAGATCCAATTAATTTCCATCCAATAAAATCCTGAATGATAAGGGGTTGAGATTCCATCATTAAAGCTGTGGACGGGGTCGGGGTGACGGCTGCCGGCTCTACACGTGGTCCGTGTGATGCAGATTCAGAAGAAGAAAAGCTCAGCGTGGTGTTTTGGCTCTGAGGCTTCTCCGGAGCTCCCTGACTGTGACCATTTGACTCAGATGTCAAGTTTCCGGCTCAGTTAATCTCCTCTCCCTAACAGACCGGCAAATATCCGGCTTGGATCCCAAAGGTCTTCGGTGACTCCTGTTTTTTTTTCTTTTTTTTGACGAGTCATGTAAAGAGTTTAAGCCAGGTAACACTGAACCTGTTCTCCGGCGCGTTGGTCAGCGACACCACGATGTTCTGGTCGATGAAGATGAGCAGCGCCAGCAGGAAGCCGAGGCCCATGGCGCTGACCACGTTCAGGGCCGACAGCCGCTCGAACGGGGCCACGTTGAAGACGGGCCGGTCGTGGACTTTGAACACCGGAACTGTTTCACGGGAGAAAAAGATCATTACAACTAGAGCGGAAACAGCCGGTCAATAAATCAATTTACTTCATCAACAGAAGACTTTAGTCATTTTTCACGCAGAAAACTCACAAATATGAGGATTTGTATGTACATGATGTATATGATGTATGTATATGTATATGATGTATGTATATTTTGTATGTAGTATATATCATGTTAGTACTTTTACACATATTAGTTCATATCGTATATTTAAACATATTAGTGTATATGATGTTAGTATATTTAAACATATTAGTATATATGATGTTAGTATATTTAAACATATTAGTATCATGGTATATTTAAACATACATCATGTTAGTACATTTACACATATTAATTTATATATATATATATATCATGTTTATGGGGCTACATGGTTAACCCATTCTAAATATGATGATATATTATATATGATATATTTCTGCACACCGGGGTCCCTGAACAGTCTTGTAACTGCATTAATTCGGTCTGACTGGAAATCTGGGACTCTCGTGGAACCAAGTGTGATAATGGCCGTCACCGTAGCAACCGCTGGATTGGACCGACTGTGTTGTCATTTGGATGGGCTCGACTTGGTTTCTAATTTGTGTTGTTTATTCTGTAACGAGTGACATCTGTTGCACTTGTGTGGATCCCGGGAGAGGAATCCCTCCTCCGTGTGTCTCCCTGAGCTTCCTTCCCTTTTTCACTATGAAAAGGGTGTTTTTTAGGGAGTTTTTCCTCATTCGTTCACTGCGATTTTGTGATTTGCGGTTGCCTTATCCACTCTAAATGTTCCACAGTTGAAGAAGTGCATTACTTGAACACAATGTTTACTTCAGATTTATGACTAGACAACACTTGAAACACACTGGTGAGCTGCGTTGTTTATCTTCAGGCTCCCAGCTTTCAGATGATGCACTTAGATGTGGGATCTACTGTTCATCTGCCTTAACATCCCTCATATCCCACTAAAAAAACGGTCTCTTGGGGGAAACTGATAATGAGCCGCAGTCTTAATTAAACCTGAGTTGTATTTAACTCCGGTGAATGACTTCCTACTGTCAGATAACTGTTTATCAGGACGTGACCCGCTTGATTTATCTCTATTACGGCTAAATTACAAACATCGTTTTTTTTAGTGGACTTTTACATTTTATTTTGTTGCCTTAAATCGGCTGTCGGTACTTCCCCGAACTCATCAAGACTTGGTTGTGATGACTCACGTTTTCAAATACTGGATATCTCATTTAGACAATACCATAATGAGGCCTATTATCTCATGACTTATTGTCTCTAGAGGTAAAGGAACAGAAAATTGCCAAGTCACTTAAATTTAAAATTCACTTGAGGGTTTTTTTTGGCGCTCGTCTCCACGCGGAGAATAGCTGCTGCCTTGGCAACGACGAATGGAGACTCAGAACGATGCTGAACAATAGAGGCTAAAAAAATCTCCAATGTGTTCTGGCCTTCTGCTTTGATTAAGGGACATAAAAAAAGACAATAAAGGCAGCAAAGAGGGGGAGACCTCCTGCAGTTATAGGCAGCCTGGCCGGGAAGCAAACGAGCGTTTGAGCCCTTCAGCAGGTTTTTAGACCCGAGTCCAAATCCCTAAAGTGTAAATACTACCCTGGAAAAGACAGCTGACTAGCAAACACTAGCAGCTTTATTGCAATAACGAAAAACTGTGCTTCTTTTTTTATTTACAGCACTAAGGTGAGTTACAAATATCACCTAAACCGACCCTATTAGTTCTAATAAATGTGAATACACATGCAGATGTTAGAGGTCGACTTTTCTATTCCTTCCTGCCATATTTGTCCCGGTTTGATCGCGTTCATTAAAAAACATACATGGTATCCCAGAGTTCTCATGGGCAGTTATTGAAATGAACTCCTGGATGAATCCCACTGTGTTCGAAACGATCTGGCTCTTGCCTGCGTACGTACAAAAGTAAAGAGGGAAATTAACTCCGACCCCCGACGTGCACTCTGAGCTTCAGATTCTGCTGCGTGTCAAACAATCTGCAGCTGAAATTAATTCAGTTTGGGATTCTGAGAGAGTTTTAGATTAATTTGTGACAAACTGCAACAACAGAAGCATTTTTTTTCGGATCTTGTGCCTCTGACTGGCTTCTTCGCCATAGCAACAGTGGCCGAGGGTCATGGGTATCGTAGTATTTAGAAAGGATCCACAGTAGAAACATGGCCCGACTCCCTGCCTATCAAGATATTCAGAGCTCAACGTAGCTATCCAAAAAAACACTTCTTAGTTTCAGATGATTATACACGAATGAAAACATACAGGTATGGATATTATATTCCATGTTTCGCTAATAGACAAATATTGAGGATATTTTACAACAAACATTTTGACGTGGAAGTTCAAGATTGGGAAAATACTTTCAAGTCATGGACTCACGGATGAAGGTCATTAAAAGGGTCAAATAGTCACCGATACAGTAAAATCACAACTTTTTTCTTTATATCTGAGTTTGTGTTTCTACAATATAAACATTAAAATCTAAAATATCTCAATCAGACACCGGTCAAGTTGCACTTCCATGTCTGTCCAAAATGTCAGTGATTTAAAGCATTAAAACACACATTTGTGTGAAATGTTCAGAATTAGCATTTGAATGCTTGAGTTACGGGCAAAAACGTGTGTGTGTATGATTTGATCCTGATGATGAAAATACGTGAAAAATAAAGAGTTTTGATCTGAAAGTGTAATAATTATGATCAGACTGTGTAGTTTTGTTTATGCGTACGAAGAAGCGACGGGGCGATACTCACGTTCGATGTCGCTGAAAAGGTAGGAGCCGATGAAGGAGAAGATGAGCACCGAGATCGGCAGGGCGCAGTCCGACAGCACCTCCCTCACTTTGGCGTGCAGGAAGGGGCTGAAAGAGGGGAGACGGGGGGAGAGAGGGGGTGAGACGGGGGGAGAGAGGGGGAGGGTTGAGTGAGGAGAGACAAATAATTGAGGAATACAATTACTGTGGACAAGACAAGGACAATGGCTGCAATCCTGACACCGCTTAAGTACCTCGCTCTGCCTTTTGCTTACACAATTGAATCCAGCTTTGAGGTTGATTTGATTACTTGGGGGGTCAGAAGTGGAATATTAATGCTGATCAAATCACGGGGCTGGAACAGAAGCTTCCACAGAAGTCGGAGCTTCCTACGAGCCCCGTCTGCTAAAAGTTCCTTTAGAGTCGAGGCCGAACTCTTCAGTATTGGTTTCTTACCCGCCCCCAACAAGATTTAAAACCCTCCCGCCGGCGCTGCACGTACCTCCTCTTGAACTGGTAGAGGGTGTAGCCCATCCACAAGGTCCCGAGCATCAGCAGCAGGCAGAGGACGGGCCTCTCCCGGCTGCAATGGATGACGGACTCAGGGAGGGCGTTGACGGCGAACCCGGCCGCTGTCCCGTCGCTCCCGTTTCCCACGAGCGGGCCTCCGCTCTGAGGGAAGGCGTCCATGCTGACGTTGGCCAGCGTCGGCGCGTGGTAGTACCTGACAAAGACTGGAGACACATCCACGGGCGTTTAGTCGAGCCGAGGACTGGTCTAACAGAAAGATCTGATCTACCACAGCCTAGCTGATGAAACGAAACCAGCAAAGAAACTACAAACCACTTCTTTCAGCAACATATGCACATTAGATCCAAACTGTGAAGAAATGATTTCCATGAAGACATGCAGACATTCGTGGTGCCCAGAGGATCAATCCTCACTTTTTCCCGCTCAAAGATTGGCATTTGTAGTTTATTACTAATAATGTACACACCCTGAAATCCTGCAGGAAACAACAAACACGTTGCATTTGCAGGGGCTGAAAGCAACACCTGAGGATGTGCCAGCGAGCTTAAAAGTCTGTTTACAGCAGCTGCCTTCAACGCTAGCTGGATGTGCACCAACGCCATGCATCGCCTTGGAGAGATACTAAATCGAGGTAAAAAATGTTGGACGAGGAGGAAATGTGCGACAAGGAATGTAAAGTGTGCGGGGGGGAGAGCTGGAGGGCAGAGGAGCTCATAAAAGGGAGACAACCCTCAGCTGAAACCTGATTCATTGGATCGTAAAAAAAAAAGCCTCACACGGGGCACCACTACCTTAGTAAATATCAAACGTGTTGAAAATCAGTCTTAATGAGAACGACCGGATCAAAGGTCAAACTATTTGAATCCTTAAACACATCATACTTTATGATTTTATCTCAACACCAGCTGTTCGGACTTTACTGGACTCCAGCCAGGACGAGTCCATTGAGAGTATGAAGTTCATTGACTAAAGCACCACATAAAAAAAGAGAGACAGACCTGTTGGGGACAGGTGCGTTCAGTTAATCCGGCTTTAAATATATTGCATGCTTAAATTAAATCAAATAAAAATAGATATTATTATTAATTTATGAGAACAGAGAGAAGGAGGCAAGGAAACATTTTCCATTCAACACTTGTACAACAAAAACAAATGAATTTTTCGTGTACAAACTTGAAATTAATTTGATTTAATTTTGAATATTTTTTTTCTCCCTTGCAGCAAAAATAATATTTGCTCTTAATAGCCGAAGCCAAACTTCATCCAGTTTACACACTAAATATGATGATTAAAGATAGATTATCTGCTAGGGGGGGGGGATTTATTAATAAGTTGTGACTTATTTATTGACGAGAATGATCTGATACGTATGATTAAACAGCCCAGCAGTAATAACGTGACGGTCGGGATGGGAAACCCAGCTAAACAACGATCTAACAATGATTTTTAAATAACATGAATGACACGTCCTCGTCTATAAGAGAATAATTTCCCCATCATCACTTTCATCGCTGCTCCCTGCTAATGGAGGCAGGAGCTCGGAGGGTATTTTACAAATGGTTTTCTGAAAATTGAACTACTGGCAAATGGAACAACACGGCGTTCACAAATACATTACGTTCACGCCGGTTAAATTGTGTGAAATATTTATGATATACTAAGACGAGGTGCTGTAAAGGTGTAACATGACTGCAGGCTGAGGGGTTTTTGAAATCTGGATTCATTCAGCAGCGTAGACCCACCGGAGTCACACAGCAGCTAATGTGTTGTCTGATGAAGAAGAACGGCTCTTATTAGATCGGTTTATTAATCAAATGATTTGGGTCTTGGAACGTTTTTAATGGTCTCGATAATATTCCAAAAAATATGTCTTGTTTCCTCGGTGAGATTAGAAGAGATTCTTCTGTATTCGTCTGCAGAATGGTGGAGAAAAAAGCTATTTGACAGTTTTTAATTAAATGGACTCGGGATCATGGATCAATCCACAAAGGAGTCTCCGGTCCAGGACGGCCGTAGTAATTAGCGAGCCGCACACTTTAAATGTAACTTTAAAAAAAAAAATGCGTATATGTGTCGATTTTTTTTCTGTCTCGGTGTAATTAGCTGCTTCGAAAAAAAGTCGGACGTGAGTTTGAGGCGGGCGAGGACTGCTGGTGGATCTGGTCTTAGTCCTGGTCCTGGGTTAGGAACCACGTAAGGAGTTCGTAGGGAGGAAGTCGGGAGACGGCGGGCGCGTGGACTTACTTTTCACTGTGCCTTTCACCGCGTCCACCACGAATGCGATGGAAATGAACAGCGCGATGACTTCCTCCGTCGACCTGGAAACACAACATCACACCAGTGACTATCAAGGCTGCTGCAACATATGAACATAGGAAATAAAAACACAAAAAATAGCTGGAGCTCTAAGACACAGACTAGACCTGCAGCAGATGTGGACCAGGGTCAGAGTACTGTACCGAACCTGAATACAAAACCACCAAACAAACAGCAGCGACTAAAAAAATGAAATAGAATAAGCATATGAATTGGTAAGTTATGGCCAAAAATGTGTTTTGTGACCATTGACCATCAAATTCCAAATTCTAACGAGTTCATCCTCGAGTCCCGGTGGATGTTTCTGCCAAATTTGAAGAAAAATTCCCTGCAGGTGGTTCAGAGATAGAGAGTAAGGACGGACGGAAGAGCTGAAAACGTGCCTCCATAAAAACATGAATTCATTAAAGTGAATAAATGAGTGTTTTGCTCCTTTTCCTCCCAGAATGGAGTTAAGGAAGGGTAGAGGATGTAAAAGTATGTGATATCTGTAGTTTTTGGCTGAAGGAAATACCTTTTGAAGAGCTTCATGAGCAGGCTGACGTTGAAGATCCCTCCCAGGATGAGGAAGAGACAGTTCCACAAGCCGATGCAGGCGTAGAACGCCGGGAAGTCCAGGTTGTAGTCGTCGCAGATCCCTCGGATCACTGCGAACAAAACGTTACAGATAAAATCAACGATAAGAACACCAATCTGTGCAAAGATTAGAATATAGGAACAAGAAGAAATGATTTCGCTTTTTTAAGGTGCATCAAAATCAAAGAAAACCAAGGACACTGATCGATATGATAACAAATATTAAAAAAACTAGGTTAATAATGAAGAGCACTGATCTGTAAAAACAGAGCCTAATAAATAAATAAAGAGATTATTTCTGCTACTGCTATTAGTGGTAGAACCAGAGGAAAAGCTTCACTACACACAGAAGAAGAAGAAGAAGAAGAAGAAGAAGAAGAAGAAGAAGAAGAAGAAGAAGAAGAAGAAGAAGAAGGAGAAGAAGAAAGGAACTGCAGTGGCTTTGTTTTAAAAAAACAACAACATAACAATCTAGTAGTAATCTCCAGCAGATGAGTTACAACTCTACAAACAAGCCATTGTTCTGTCGGAGACGAGGCCCGCTGGAAACGTACGATAATTATCCCCGTGAGAATGTGCTTAGCACAATCCCAACCCGTTAACTTCAAAGATCATCGCACCGCAGAAGCCAACAAACAGCTCTGGTATTAAAACTACATCTTGGCATCGGTTTTAGTAAAAAATGCGGCTTCCAGCCCGTCAGGACGGTTTAAAATCCAACGTTTTAAAAAGGCTGCCGTCGGGGTAAAAAAGCGGGTTTTATGTGCTGTAGAAGTGAAGTTTCCTGACCTGTAGGCGCCTGAAAGCAACTGTTGTGTCAAATCAATGAGAGAGGAAAAAAAAAAGGTTATTCCCTTCATTCCTGATAATAGTGTTTTTTTTGTGGATGTGCGAACTGACTTCCACTGAATGACTGCGGGGAGGTTGTTTTCTGGTAAAGGAGGGCGGATGTAAGAGGTTCTAGCTGCTGGTCTGCACGGTCGGATGCCTTTATTTTTTTATGTAATCCTCCAGAAAAAAAAGAAAACAAAAAAACTCCCCTTTCAAAATTGTCCAACAGGCAAGAAACGGTGAAAGGATGAGTGAAGCCTACCGCTGATGAAGATGGCGAGCGGCGCCGTGGTCAGAGGGATGACCAGCGGAGAGCCGGCAAACAACGAGTAGATGACCCCGCCGATGCTCTGGCCGATGATGGTCTTCCTAACATCTGGACGGAGAGAGAGAGAGAGAGAGAGAGAGAGAGAGAGAGAGAGAGAGAGAGAGAGAGAGAGAGAGAGAGAGAGAGAGAGAGAGAGAGAGGACAACTCAGCAGGAAGTACTGATGTGGACTAATTAATGTGGACGTCTGCAGCCTGAAGCTGAACAGAAGTTAGAGAGTAAATTAGATTTTTTCTTTTCAACAGGGAAGACCTGAGAGGCAAGTGAGGAAAAATGAGATAATAATAATAATAATAATAATAATAATAATAATAATAATAATAATAATAATAATAATAATAATAATAATAATAATAATAATAAACTATGTAAAACAAAGTCTAAAACCAAAAATATTATGTTAAAAATGTTAAATATCAATTATTCTGGTTATCCACATTTTAATGATCTGATCTACACTGTTTTTTTCTTATGTTTATGACTTAAGAACAGGTGAAAAAAAAAAGATTTCTACGTTCATTAATTTTTAATCTGTAAAAACGGGCAAAAAAAGATTTGCTGTAATACTCATTTTGGCCACAAGAGGCTGAAGTGCACCACTACTCCCGAGTATGAAACTACACTCATGGCCCATCCAACACCCATGTGAGTAGTTCCTGGATGGTTCAGGACCAACTTGACCCCCTCTCCCCCACCACCAAAGTCCAGGTGTCACATGACTCCCAACAGGAAGTTAAATAAATATAAAGCCCCTGAGGATGAGACGTCCACTTGCCTCCGATACAGCTTTCAAATTTGGCCTCTCAGGGCTTCCATAGGACATTAATGTTTTTTTCACCCCCATTATAAACCTCCCCTAAATAACGACTCACACTGACCCGCCGTGAATTTATCACCCAAATCTTTCAGCTCTAATTAAAAACGTGAGCATGCTCGTACCGATCTCGCCGCGTGTGCTCTCGTCGTTGAGGGAGCCGAAGGCGATGGCGGGGAGCAGGATGGCGATGTAGAGGAAGATGGCCGTGGTCATGTACTTCAGCAGGGTTTTATTACTGCCGACTATACCTGAGGGAGGGGGGGGGGGCAACAAACACATGAGTCAGGTTCATTACGGAGCGGAGCCGACAACAAAAGAACATTAACAGCACGAATAGTAAAACCGATCCTGCGGAGGTTTACGCTACAAACTGCCCTTTTAAAAAAGCCGAGTCATGGTTTTTGTGCCATCCATCATTTTGTGCGCGCCCGTTATCGCTTTTTAACCCGAATGATGGATGAATAATTTCATAATAAAACACTTTAATCGACCTCTAATGTGTTCACGGTGATTTTTGGTGCCGTGAACTTCGTCAGACGGCCGTTATCTGATGACATATCCAGACTTTGTTACAGCCCAGATGAATGATTTCTTTCTTTTGTTATTATTTTGTATATATATATAACTCATACTCATACTCAGATTTAGATCATGACTGTTTCACACATATATATAGTTATATGTAAATTAAATGTGATAATGTAAAGAAGTCCTCCTGTCCCTCCTCGAACTTGAATGATTTTATTGATTTATTCTTTTTTTATCGTGTATTTTATGTCATATTGTAAATATTGTACTTTGTATTTGAGGAAAATAAATATCAAATCAAAATGAAGTCGGATATTATGAGTCGAGAAAGGCTTTTTTTTTTAAACGATCAAAGTCTCAGTAAATTGATTGAAATTGAAAATCGCATTTATTCTCCTCCGTTTGGAAAATGCCAAAAAACCCTAAAAGGTCAAACAGCCTCCGTTTGACGGATTTTTACACGTTTGCTGATAAAGATGAATGATTTTGACGAGTCAATAAATCCGTACGATGACTCGGGGAAATCACAACACACAACGTGTGGGAAGGAGAACCAGATGCAGCACAGATGTATCCGAGGCGAGAGGGCGACAGACCGAGACCGGGACTGAGACCAAGAACGAGACCAAGTCTGAGACCGAGTCCGAGACCGAGACCGAGTCCAAGACCGAGCCTGAGACCGAGCCTGAGACCGAGTCTGAGACCAAGACCAAGACTGAGTCCGAGTCAGAGACCGAGTCAGAGACCGAGTCCGAGACCTACCATCTGTGAAGTCGGAGGGGTAGAACGGCAGACGGCGGCACAAGTCCTCGTAGATCCCCCGGCCGGCTTTGAAGAAGTCCTGACACTGTGGACAGACGGCAACAAAAAAAAAGGGTTAGACACACAGACCGGCATCATGGAGAGGTGTGGAGGCACCAGTGGGCGCCACCTAGAGGCGAGGACAGTAATATTTTCTCCTGGATTACGTTTGTTTTCAGATTGTATGACAAACATATTTCCTACCAAAAATCCACAGACGTCCATTTAGGGAGAAGGTCAAACAAACACAGGACTTTCACCCGGGAGACGGCCGTTAGTGTCCTCGTGTGAAACCAAAAGTTAATGAAACGTAACCGAGTCGTTCTGTTACATTTTGGTTTGGTTTTTTTTATGTTATTAATACAGGAACCAGCTGAACATGAAAGAGTTTCATTTTCCTTGTTGGTGTTTGAGGCATTTTTCAAATGTATTACGGGGGATTTCCAAAAAAACTGCACTGACCCATCCACATTAAAAACCTTGAAACACACTTTTTAGAACTGATGTAATGTTGTGTATTTGTCTATTGATTGTTTCTATTTCTAACTGTATTTTCATTGTAATTTTTTGTAGATGAGCTTTCGGGTTACAGGAGGCGGGGAGTGAGTCTGCATCGTGACTGAGCTTATTAAGCAAATTACCTAATTACCCGTTGTTTCATTTGCTTGTCGAACACAACATTATGCAATTAAATAGGATGAGTGAGTGTGTGTGTGTGTGTGTGTGTGTGTGTGTGTGTGTGTGTGTTCTTGGCAGAACAAAACAATTTACCTGAAGGTAAACAAACAAAGAGCATCGACATCCTTTTTTCCCTCCTCAGCGTTCTGGCTGCTTTTTAAGTGTTCAACAAGGACTCGTTCATCCATTAAATCCCCCATACATCATGTCATCAGTCCTTATTACAAGGGAGCCTGTGTGTGTGTGTGTGTGTGTGTGTGTGTGTGTGTGTGTGTGTGTGTGTGTGTGTGTGTGTGTTTGTGTGGGGCCTGATCACCAGCTTTATGGCTCAGGTTGGACAAACAGAAAGTCTGGGAGAGGAATTACCGTCCACCTGTTTGCCATTCGCTCTGAGCGGTTGATCGAGAGAGAGAGAGAGAGAGAGAGAGAGAGAGAGAGAGAGAGAGAGAGAGAGAGAGAGAGAGAGAGAGAGAGAGAGAGAGAGAGAGGGGGGGATAGATTTACTAAAACTGGTGCAGTTTGCGCTGTTTGTTATTGCGAGATCGCAAACAGAGCACGCAGTGATTCCTCATTTTGCGTCGTATTTATCAAACCTAAAAGAGCTGAGACATCCAGACCTGAGACACCCGGACCTGAAACATCCAGACCTGAGACACCCAGACCTGAGACACCCAGACCTGAGACACCCAGACCTGGGACATCCAGACCTGAGACACCCGGACCTGAGACACCCAGACCTGAGACACCCAGACCTGGGACATCCAGACCTGAGACATCCAGACCTGAGACACCCAGACCTGAGACACCCAGACCTGAGACACCCAGACCTGGGACATCCAGACCTGAGACATCCAGACCTGAGACACCCAGACCTGAGACACCCAGACCTGGGACATCCAGACCTGAGACATCCAGACCTGAGACACCCAGACCTGAGACATCCAGACCTGAGACATCCAGACCTGAAACATCCAGACCTGAGACATCCAGACCTGAAACATCCAGACCTGAGACATCCAGACCTGAGACACCCAGACCTGAGACATCCAGACCTGAGACATCCAGACCTGAAACATCCAGACCTGAGACATCCAGACCTGAAACATCCAGACCTGAGACACCCAGACCTGAGACACCTAGACCTGAGACACCCAGACCTGAGACATCCAGACCTGAGACATCCAGACCTGAGACATCCCGATCTGAGACACCCAGACCTGAGACACCCAGACCTGAAACATCCAGACCTGAGACACCCAGACCTGAGACACCCAGACCTGAGACACCCAGACCTGAGACACCCAGCCCAGAGAAATCCAGCCTTTCAAGCTCTGGGATTAACACCTAACAAAATCTCCACTAAAACTTCCACTATAAAAAAACAAAAAAAACAACAACACAAGGGGGAAATGTCTGGCAGCCCTGACCTGTCAACGGTAACATTAGGTGGAGATGTTGGTCTGTGGCCCTCTGGAGGTGTGTGTGTGTGTGTGTGTGTGTGTGTGTGTGTGTGTGTGTTGCTGAGGGGCTCTGACAGCACTGTGAGAGATGTAAGGTCATTTGCCCACTGAGGAGGCCTGGCAGGAGTTGATGCTGATTGATTAGAGGGGAGAGAGAGAGAAAAGATGGAGGAGTGGAGCCGGCCGAGCGAGGAGGAGAGGAGGTTAGGAATTTCTTCTTTTTTTCAGCTCTGTGGCTCCACAGAAATGTCCCCCCCACCCTTCGCCAACAGATATTTTGCAGTGGAGGTTAAGTGTGAGGGGTCGAAGGTGTGTGTTGGTGTTCATGCCCATTTGCAAAAAAGAGTGCAATGCATCATATTCCAAGCCTAGGCCTACAGGAGGGGAAACACTACGATATACAAGCCCCCCGGCTATCAGTCTCCGGGGGGGACCCAACTTGAGACACGAGACCAGAATTAGGGTTCATGTCCGACCGCATTGTTTGACTTCAAGCTGATTTCAAACCGATATAAAAAAGCTAAATCATCAGCAGACGGTAGCCCAGATTTCTGCCAATGCCTCCTCTCCTTACTGTTGGTCAATACTACTCAGACTGCCAACGGAGACCAGGATGCCAAAATCCTGTCCTGCAGGCTGCAGAGTCTGCATGGGAAAGCAGTTGCATCCTGTCAAAATAATTTTAAAACTACAGAAATATCACTCACTTTAGTCTTCTTCTTTCTGTTGTTTGTTAGCAGAAAGACTATTAAGCAATACCAAAAAAAGTAAATGAAGTGTTGTTTCCCCCTCTGGTGTAGGCGGGACTTAACTGTGCAATTGTCTCCATAACAAAAATACTACATGGCCAAACTCCTGAACCTTTTCTCGTAGACACATCATTGGCAAAGACTTCCTTTTTAAGGGTTAAAATGTGTAAATGAATGTGCATAGTTGAATTTCTCAAGAGAGCACTGAGATAAGATGATAAGAAGAGTAAGTGAAAGGTGAGGGAGGAAGACGCATTGGTCAAATGCCTCAAGTCTGGCACGCAGAGGGAAATTAGCGAGAGCTAACCAATCACAAGCCTCGTCCAGAGGCAGCTGGAATGACTCATCGAGAAGATGTTGTACACATGACATACGCTGACATAAACCCACCCTGAGGGGCTTGTGGCTGCGGGGGTCGGTCTCCTCCTTCCCGAGGGCGGTGGGCTGCTGGTTGGTCGCCGCCAGCTGGTGCCTCTGGAGCACCAGCAGCTCCTTGAACTCCTCCTGCGTCTTGGTCTCCAGCAGCTTCTGCCTGAAGGAGATGTCGGAGAAGAGGGAGGCGAACGTCCTGCCCAGCTCCATCGCTGTCTTGGTGCTTTTCTGTGGGGAAAAGGTACGCGTTAAAAAGAATGAAAGATCCCAGATCCCCCGCTTTGATTTGTTCGTTTTGTGTTAAAGTAGTGGACACTCGCAGTGATAACAACATGGGAACAGTTCCCCTTTTTATGCACCATTGTATTGTATTGTAATTTGATGTATTTAAACAGGGACAGTTCACAGAGAGGTGCATTGCACCAGGTTTTATCAGACTTGCTATTTTCCACCTGTAGTCCCAGGTTGGTGGAACAATACATTAATAACAATTCAATATAAATAAGAGTATTAAAAAAATGTACATTATAACATTTTACTGACATCATCAATCCCCACCCCACCTTAAAAACGACATTTTTACAAAGCAAATAAATATAACATTAGCACTCATTTGGAGTTGTTTCATTCCGCTTATGGCTCTGTTTTTGGTCTCCACCAACAAGAAAAACATCGCTGTTTAGCTTCTAAACCTTAACTTCTTTTGCACATTTCACAAAGTCATTTATCCATTATCATTATAGAAATATTGATAACTGCACCTTCAAATTTTGAGTGTGGAAATATTATATTCATCAAACATTTTCTCTATATATAAATTGGATTATATCATGACGTTGTGATATAAAAGCAATCAAGACTAAAAAATGTCATCATCTCTTGGTTGCAAAACATATTTTAGAAAACGAACCAAAGCCTCACGCTTTGCTGTCAAATTCAGGACTGGAGATATAAATCTGGTCTGGATATTAAGGACCGTCTAAACGCTTCTACATTAAAGGTGGCAGGTAATAATAATCCCACATCTGTTACAAATAACGCAATCGCAAGTCAGAGGGCGAGGTGATAATGTCCTGGGAGGCTCGGAGACGGCGTGCCAGGAAAGCCTTGTTAGCCAGGTGGTGAGGATACCGACATAGCGGGGCTCATTGTGTACAGCAGCAGCTGCGGCAAACAGAATAACTTAAGCCTTTAAGCTTTCTCACAGTGGTAACTGAATTTCTTCCAGAGCTGAGAAAATAGATGTTGATTAAGCTGAAGGCTGCCTTTCTGTGTGAAGCACCTTCAGTCAGACAATAGAGGCAGCTCTGTGAGATTCTCTGCTCTGAAATTAATGCTAAATTTGTGGTGCTAACATTGCCGATGTGGGGCAAAAAGACGTTTTTTTTTGTTTACCTGATGGTGGCGCTAGATGAAATGTGAGGGATCATCAAAGTGATTTCAATTCTGTCTTGATGCTAAGAGGGAGCTTGACCAATTTGCGACGGTGCTAATAAAATAGTTAATTTCCATGACTTCAGACTTGCAGTTTAAGTTCAATATAAATGCAGTTTTTAAATTGAATTGAGAATATTCCACAAAATAGCTATAAGCCCAATGCTTGTAACCACAATGGACAATGTTTCATTTTCAAATTAAAATGAAATACTTGACGGGGGCTAAACTTCAGACATGCAGGGACTTTGCTATAGCCTTGGTGCCATGTCTGGAGAAAATTAATGTCTGAACTATCACACAGTTGTTGAGAATTGACAACCTCATTGTGGCATAAGAGGAAAAAGTCGGGGGATCACCCCAAATTTACTGGGAACCACGAGTGTTGATACAAAATACACTTATATTTTGATATTTTCCCCTTTTTTTAGGGTATTCCAGACGTCCCTCTTATCAGCAACATTTTCCAGCTCTTCCTGGGGGAACGCAAGATTTTCCCATACCAGATGAGCTACATAATTTCTCCAGCATGTTCTGAATTTTCCCCCTAAGGGCTTCTTACCAGTTATACATGCCTGGAAAACCTTTTAAGGGAGGCCCAAACCACCTCAGCTGGTCACTTTCGACGTGAAGGGTCTCTACTCCGAAAGTCTGGTCTCTTCACCCCGTCTCTAAGGTAGAGCTCAACAACCCTACAAAGAAAGCTCATTTCGGCCTGCTTGTATCCTTTGCCTCATTCCAAACTCGTGAGGATGTGAATGTAGATAGACTCGTAAAATAGAGAGCTTTGCCTGCCAGTTCAGCTCCCTTTTCACGGTTGGGGACAATGACTGCATCACTGGTTCATCTCACCCAAACAAGGCCGCCGAGATACTCGAACCAATGAAACCACATCATCTGCAAAGAGTAGTGACGCAATTCCATGGTCCTCAAATCACAGACAATTTCAATCGTTAAATTGAATGTAGAAAGCGAGTGCACTTGAGTATGATAAGAATAACGCTGCGCCATTAACAACGAAGACTGAGGGCGGCTTGTCTCGCTGGCAGAAAAAGGAGTTTCTTTGAGGGCAACTGCACACAAACTTTCAGGTATGTGTTAAAAACCGAGGAAATGAGAAACAGAGCGTTTTCTGAATAACGGACGTTCACGCTGGGTAAAGGAAAAGGAGAATGAGGCCGCAAATGCTGCAACACTCTTTAAATGGTGGGTGATGGAAACGTACACACGCTAGATTACATATATTTGCCAACCAAAGGAATTCCCATTATCATTACCATCATGCCCCTTCAAAGATATTTTTTCTTCTTCTTCTCCTTGCAGAACCAGTCACCATCAAGGATAATTGAGACATAATAGTGCTTTATGTTTACTGAGGGCTTAGATTAATGTCTCTGAGAAGGCCATTAGTGGTCAGGATCGCTGCCTCCAGGACTGGCGAGGAGGGCGCTGGATGCGTTTTTGGAGGGAAAGAGCCACGAACATGACGGGAGAAAAAAGAGATAGAAACCAAAAAAAACAAGCAGACAGAAAACATGATGCAGTTAGCTGAGGCAGGGTCCCTCCAACCCCCTGGCGCTTCCACAGTTTGATGGTTGTTTGGTGAAAATGGTGTGCTTTGGAGGCCCAGCATGAACAAATGAAGTTTTTTGCGGTGGTTTCACAGCAGAGATGTGGCTGAAAATTGGAAGTTTCCATCAGGAAGATGTTCAACAATCAGTGCCGTCTGAAGACGGGAGTGTGAAATGTGTGTGTGTATGTGTGTGTGTGTGTGTGTGTGTGTGTGTGAGTTGAAGGCTCAGAATGAAGAGGTGGAGGGCAGGAGGGTCGAGTGGTTTGATGGGAGAAAACGGTGCACGTGGCACACTCCGGCAAGACCTGAACCCGAACACTCGTGCCCACGCGAGACCACTGTGAGGGCTTTGGATTGGAGTCGGTTCAACAGACATTTGACAGCTAAGGCCAAGTAAAACATAAAAAAACAAGACAAATTGGTTGTAAATAACCCTAAAATTAAAATCTATACTCGGGAGTTCCTTTAAAGCTTTCCACCCTCTTTGTTTTCTGTGGTTTCTAAACGCTTGCATATTAAGTGGACTTGCATTTTATGGACAATTATGTGATTTTGGTTATTTGGTTAAAAAAATACACAAAATCATATGTTAAAGCTATCATTTGCAACCCCAAACATTATGTGGTTTAATCCCGTCTCATTAGTTTAACTACCGTGGCACATTAATCAGTAGCTTGTTTGTGCGATTTCTTCACAGTTGTCCTTTTTAACTTTAAATTACAGAGCTGCCATCGTCACAACAGGATCTTTGGTTTTTAACGTGATCATTAGTGTATTTTTGCACAACAGGACAGCATGGAGACATAAAAACCAGCATCAAAAACAATCTGGACATTTTTTGGTGGTTAAAAAAATATGCAAAATCCTTGAGTTTTCCTCCACAACTGGGCTTTGCTTTTAAGGAAACCAAACTTAATTGGACTCGTGACAGGTGGCCGGCTGTACCTGAATCTGCAAGAGCACACTAATTGCTAAACTCAAATATACGTTCCCTTTTGAATACGGTCCTTGGAAGCGGAGCGGGAGGGTATGCAAATGATCAATTAGCTGCTCTGTGGCAGCGGGATGCACACATTGATCATATGGTGAGCTGGACTTTTTAAAACATTTTTTTTACAGCTAACAGTTTAAGGCTAAAAGACGAGGAGAAGATGTTAGAATGAAAGAAAGAAGCACATTATCTGTGATTAACTGAAGGAATTAACGAATGAATAAGGAGGAATATTTAAGCGAGATGAGGGGAGCAGCAATTTAACAGCCGGCTACAGGCCAGCACAAATACGCTATACAAGAGAATAGCAGAGAAGAAGAAATGTAACAAATGCCCAACTGATCCAGTAAAGTCAGATAAATCCCACGTATCACATCTCCCCCTGGGGGTGGGGGTTTACCATTTTGAGCGGGGCCAGGATCAGGATGACGTAGCGGACCTCGCAGCAGTTCTCCCCCCAGTTCTGCGGCCGCTCCAGGCGGGAGATGCACACATGACGCCTCTGGAGATGCTTCACATTGCAGCTGGAGAAGAGGAGAAGGAGAAGGAGGAGGTTTTATTCATGACAACGCCTCCTTCATTCCCATACATTAACCTCTCTCTCTATCTCTCTCTCTCTCTCTCTCTCTGCAGCAACAGGTAGTCAGTATTCAAATGTGTTGCACAACGACACTCGAACGTCCACGTATGTGTGAATGTACCCACACACACATGCCTGTAGTTCTGGCAGTTAAAGTGTATTTTATACAAATAATGCATTTTTATTTTGGTGATTCTTTAATATTTCAGGTAAACTGAGAACATTCCTCTGATGCTGCTCTTCAGGTCAAAAGTCTTTACACTCCAAAACCGTTCCAAATCATTCAATCGGTTGATATTTTCTTTCCAATGAATACACAGATTTTTTCGACAAAATGTGAAAAATACAGGAGAAAAAAAGCCTGATGTGGTTTATTCAGGCCTCGAGGCAAAATACATGTTTTTCTTAAAAAATTCAAATCTCCACCACTGAAAAGAAAAACAGATTTGGATTTTAATATTATTATTATTGCTATTCAGTTATATGTTCCATCTATCCATTCTATTATTTTTTTCTCATTTTATCTTATACTGTCTTTCATTTTCTCTTGGTCTGATACTCTTAATGTTCTTTGTATTTTTTTTATATCTTGCCTGACCTTCATATTGCTTGTTTTGCTCAGGTAACAATGTAAATTTGATATAAACTGATATAAAAGAGGAGACAAGCAGATAATTATTACATTGGAGAGGCTGCAACAAGTGTTTTTTGCTCATTAAATGAATACAAAACACAAAAACCGCTTGAGCACATTGTGTCTTACAGGATGCAGAGCCAGGACTGCTGGTACTGGATCCCGGTGGCGGTCGCCGTCACCCCCTGGATGGTCTCTGACAGCAGGTGGACTGTAGGGGGGAAAGGTCAGAGGTCAAACACGAGTTAGCCAGGATCAATTTCAAGTCTAATTACATCCTCTCATCCTCCTCTGAGCACCAGCTAATGCACGTCAGCTAATTATTCATTTGTGACGTTTGAATCTAAAACGTGAAACCCGGCCTCCCATCTTCTTCACGGAGCTCGACGGTGTCGTCCAAACGTTTTGACAGAAGTCTCGAGCCTCGTTTGATGCGATGTCTGCAGCGGACAACGAGCTCGCCTTCTGCTTCAGACAGCGACGCCGGCGTGCGTGTGCAAACACCTCGCCACGACGCAAACTAATGGCCGTCGTCCATCCCACCCCAGAACACGCCGACGTGTGTCGCAGATAAAAAGCTGCACGTTATTAAACACGAGGGGCGACGAGGGAAACCAGCTCGCTGCTCCCTTATAAGAGGAATCCCTTCCTGCTTCTCACACTGAGCGCCATGAATAATAGTGTTTGGGGGGGTTTTCTTCACCCCCCGACTATCCCGAAAACCCCCTTCGACGAGATTTCGCCGTGCACCAGCTCGCAGGCGTTCTCTCACACTCGTCGCAAATGACAGGGTGGGAATGTTTTGTGTGGTAAGCAGCGGGGACGATCGTCTTCCTCATCGTCGTAGATTTATTCTCCCTTTTCTCTCCGTCCGTCTTTGTCTTCCTCATCATCACTCTCTTTTCTCTGCCGTCTCATCAATAAAGTATCCTCCATTCATGCCAGAAAATGATGGGCGTCACCATGACAACAGTATCATAGTGCTGAAGGATTGAGGGAGCCAGGAAGGGAGCGAGAGAGAGAGAGAGACAGATAAAAGGATGGAGAGAGGCAAAAGAGAGAAGTAGGAGGACATGCAGAGAGGGAGAAACTGTGAGAAAAGAGAGAGGAAAAAGCACCAAGGGAATGAAAAAAACAAACAAATCATATATATATATATATATATATATAAACGTATATATGTCTATAAAAATTTGACAAACGAGACGGAAAATGAGAGTGAGACTAGAGTGAGAGGGAGACGGAGGGAGGGAAGGGACGGAGAAGTAAAGGAGATGGACTGGGATTCAATTCAATTAATAGCAGTAAGCCTGACAGCCATGTAATAATCAGAAACCATCCAATTTCTCATTGACGTCAGGGAGGAGAGAGAGAGACAGAGAGAGAGAGAGAGAGAGAGAGACAGAGAGAGAGACAGAGAGGGAGAGAGAGAGAGAGACAGAGAGAGAGATGCAAACAGAGCAAAAGAATAGATTAATGGGAGACGGACATGAAAGACACAGAAACAGAAACAGAGAGAGAGAGAGAGAGAGAGAGAGAGAGAGAGAGAGCACCAACAGCGAAACCATCCGAGGGAAGCTAACAGCTAACGCTGCTAGCCGACTTCGATATCTTCCCGGTGACAGATGTTGTTTTTCCGTCTCTAAGTGAGAGCGATGGCTCGAGTTGTTCGGGGTTGATCGTGGTTATTAATAAACGTGGGAAGCGTTGACACAATGACACGGACCTGTTTGTGATTCACGGCAGCAGCAACACATGTAGAAGCTTCCACATGTGCACGTTACGTTTTCATCTTTGGTTATTTTCTCAATATGTGAGCAAACAAACAGATTCACAGAAGATATGGTCATGTTTTGTTTTGCATTCCCCCCCTTTAATCCTGTGTTCCTCTTTATTTGTTCATTAAAGTTAAATGCTAATTTTTTTGTAAATCTGTAACATCTGTTCTACAGGAAGAGACAAATCCGAGATTTTCATGTAATTATGCTGATTTCTTTGACGACTATTCTTATGACGGTGTGTTAGATTATTATTATTATATATTATTAAAATTAGAAAAGAAACAGAGCCAAAGAGAGTGGGCAATATTCGGAGAAAAAAAGTCAGAAATTTGCGAGTATATAAAGTTGCAGATTTGCTACTATATACGATGCTAACATCCGACATTTATGCTAGCTAACTTCCCATGAATGTATTTATTTATTCTAATAATTAATACATCACAACGTGTGACAACGCCTTGTTAATAGGGTGATGATGTTGATGGTTATTGTTGGTTTTATTTATATGGGTTAAAATTGTCATCTTATTGGTGCGTATCGATCGGGCGGTTTGGCTAAGATGCTAGCGGTAGTTTTCACTTGTTGTCATAGCAACGGCAAACATCCGGTGTTAGCGGAACCAAGCAAATTGTTTATATCGGCCCAAATCTCTCAGCTCTGTTCTATTTATTCTTTTCCTACTTTGGTCCTCATACGCCATCGTAAGAATAGTCATCAAAGAAATCAGCATATTTACATGAAAATCAAAGATTTTTTTTCTTTTTGTAAAACAGATGTTACAGATTTACGAACAAAAAACATCAAATGAGACTTTGAACGACTAGCTAGCCCACCACATTAGCATTTTGGTTGCTAACAGAACAGAGAGAGATGACGTAAAATTAATTCAAGAGAGACTTTGCAGCACTGCATGCAAAATCTATGAATATGCAAATATTGTACATTTCTTTTGCAACAATACGGGACATCATTCATCTCCATATCTCCATCAAAGAAGTCACGAAATCCTCACACGGCGTCTTTAAAACCTGCACGAACATCGTTCTGCACAATGAAGCTCAAACATCCGAGTGAAGGAGCGGAAAAAGCAAAAACACATCATTGAGAGGAGACTTTAAAGGCAAATGTACACCATGGCTATGTGGTGACGATGAGGTCATCCCCACCTCCTCTCCTCCAACAAACCTGCCTCGGAGTGAGGAAGAGGACAGGAAGTGAGAGTGTGTTGCTGATGTGATTGAGTGGGAGACTAATTAAGACACTTGTCAGTCATGTGAGGATTTCTGCACGATGTCGTCAGCTTTTCCGATATGCAAACACGGCTGTTTCCATACACAGAAAGGAAAACACACACACACGCAGCATATCAAATGTGACAAACTTCAATGGGGAAAGTGATGAAAACATACGAGGAAGGCGAGACTGGATGGATGAATTGGTCCCCTTTGATCTTTTTTCCTGAATTCTTGGTGAATTCTTTAAACTGCATTATTCACACGGTTTGGGTTTGGAAGAAAACAGATTGCAATTTCTGTAAATCCCACGAGGGGTAATCCGGTCCGTCACCAACAGGAGAGAGACGAATCGATCAATACGCTTAAACCCAGAGATGTTAATATTTCTCTCAGCAGTAAAAATCTACAGAGACGTCGGGATAAAGACGTTCTTTGTTGGCGTGCGACAAGGAGACGTCTCACATTATTCTCTGATAAAGCCTCGATAAAGCCCACTGATCTTATGCTGCCGTAGAGATTAATCTCAACCACATACACACAAACACACACACACACACAAACACACACACACACACACACACACACACACACACACACACACACACACACACACACACACACACACACTAAGGGGGGGATGATTGGTTCCCTTCAAAGCGTGGACCGCGGAGGGCACTTTGATGGAGGCGACTGAAAAACACAGGAAGTGATCCGGCGAATGAAAAAAAAAAAAAGCACCGACTGGCCAATCACCATGCGGCACGCACATATGTATGATGTCACAGGGTGACGATGAGAGGAAAAGGGGGGGGCACTAGGACTGGGTCAACGGACGAGACCTCGTTATCTGGAGAGGTTGTCGGCCTCTAATCTTCCACTCACCTGCGTGAAAAACAAATTAACAGCGAATAAACCGAAACAACGTGTGGATATAATATCAAAGTCAAGTGGCGAGCTCGATTCCAATTTAATATAAATATCCAGAACACGCCAAGGACATCTCTCCAATACGACGGCGTATTAGGGTCACTGTAGAAACCCCCCCCCCAAAAAAACAGAGCCGATATATAAACAAATTGCTTGCTAATAAACTTGCAAATTTGCGACTTCATAAACTCGTAAAATTTTGCGACTTCATAAACTCGCAAATGTGCCACTTTATAAAGTCGCAAATTAGCGACTTTTTTTCTGCGGATATCGCCCCCCTATCTCGGCTCCGTTTTTTGTTGTTTTTTTTTTCTACAGTGGCTCACGCCGTCGTAGACTTGTCTCGAATGCCCAAATATGTTGTTGGTTTTTCCACACAGGAAGTGATGACACTATCGTTGATCTGGAGGCGCAGCTGAAGAGGCGTCGATATCCGTGACATGGGGGGGGGGGGGGGGGGGGGAGTGGGGGGTGAGGTCGCTAATCATTTGATGACTCGACGGCAATCGACCCAGTCCTGTGAGTGTGGCGGGGGGAACAACGAGCGGCACACTGATGGTTGATTGGTAACAGAAGCACAGCGATGATTGCCCGCCGCGTCGCCGACATTTTCATCCAATTAAAGCAGAAGCTTACCGTCATCAAAGAAAACGAAACTTTGAGACTTGTCTGCATGTGGAGAGAAAGAAGAAGAAAACAAACCAAGAGGAGAAACCAGAGATCAGTTCCTGATCTTTGAAGACAAAGACACACAGACCCGCTTTCTGGGTAACAGGCACATAAATATCTCCGCTGCACAGAAGCTTCATTTCCTGCCCTCCTTTACCTCATGCATATTAAATATCATTTCCCAGAGAAAATCCCTCAATGTCTCGCCTCTTGTTGCACGCAGAGAGAGAGAGAGAGAGAGAGAGAGAGAGAGAGAGAGAGAGAGAGAGAGAGAGAGAGAGAGAGAGAGAGAGATGGTATCTTGATTACCGTCTACGGGGCGATTACCAAAAAAATTGGATTTTATCACCGGTGGCGATCGTGTTACAGAGAGAAAAACACGAAGACGTCAATGAAGACATCAAAGATGAGAGAAAATAAAATCATGTGTGGCCACCATTTTTTTTTTTCACGTGGTAAAGAAGCTTGAATTAATGCCTTTCCATTTAGTATTCTGATCATTCCCCCTGCAGAATGTTACAGAGATTTTCACAGTGAATAGTCGTGCCGGCAGCCTGAAAAAGAAAGATATTATTATAGCAGGAGGAAGGCATCAAACAAACACACACACACGCACACACACACACACGCACACACACACACACACACGCACACACACACACACGCACACACACACACACACACACACACACACACACACACACACACACACACACACACACGCACACACACACACACACACACACACACACACACACACACACACACATACACACACACACACACACACACACAGAGGCGATCACATGCAGTGTATTTACATCAGGAGAATGAGCACGTATCTGCACAATGTATGTTTTCGGAAATTAATTCAATTATTAAAGATTGGTGCATTGATTATGAGCATTCAGATTGATTCAAAACAAACAAACAAACAAACTAAAATACAACACGGGAGGATTATGCAAATAAAAAAAATTAAAAATAAATCAAGGCAGAGTGGAGAACCGGCGGGATCGATCAAAGTTGACAGCAATTTAGGGAGAAATGATGGCACAGACGTCGCAAATAGGGAAAGAAACCAGCAGGACGCCGTTCTGCTAACAGCATGGGCAGGAAGAGAGAGAGAGAGAGAGAGAGAGAGAGAGAGAGAGAGAGAATACAATTATACATCATGACTAAAACATTCTCCGGCTTCCCATCATCATCATCATCTGGTTTAAATACTTGGGAGTATCTTAAAAAGGATGAAGCACTACTTTTTTCTCAATCAACAGTTTAGTGTTTATAGAATATTATTATCAATTCATTGCATCATCATCATCAACCTCATCATCATCATCATGTGTTAATGTGCCGTGCTGCCAAATCCCAGGACCGAGAAAAAAAAAACCCCCAGTTGGCTCCTCTGTACAAGTTAGAGCAGGCCTAATTATCTCTGTGGGCTTTTCATCTTTTCCTGTTTTTTTCCCCCCAGTTTTTTTCTGTGCCTCGCTTTAACTCGCAGTCGCACAGTATCACGCTCCAAACGGGCCCGAGATACGGCAGAAAATTAAGACCTGAAGAGATATGAGGCGTTGATATCGTACGAGTCATATATGAATGTATTTCCCCCGACGGGAGGAGCCTTTTGTTCCTCCCCCGGATATATATGTATATATATATATATAAATACATTGTATTTTGCCCTCGGCATACCTGTTACTCGTTATCAAAGGGAAACATGCTCTTATTATGAAAGAATTAACACAAAAATCAAAGCTTTGTCCTGCTCATTCTGTAAATGTGTCCGTATTACTACTTAATAATCCGTGCTGCTCATTTGCATGTTTTCAAACATGTTTGTCATCCTTATTTGTTGCATAATGAGCCGGAATTGTTACATCATCATCATCCTCCGTGCAAATGAATTATCATTTTTTCCCCCCCGACTCCTTCTGCTGCAGCTTCTGATGCATTGTGGGGGAAAAAAACTCAACCTCAATCACTCGTTGTTGTGCGACATAAAAGAAAAAATCCTGACAATGTGTTTGTCATCTTAACTTAAGTTAAATTAAAAGTTTTTGCTAATATTTAATTTGGTTGTCATGGTTTTCCTTTTGAAAATCACTATACTTTGATGTTGATATGTGCAGATATTGGCTCAATGGCTTATTTTTAATAACAAAGTATCGCTGATAGAATGATTGTCCTTTTTTCTAGATTGCTTTATCCAAATTCAAACTTCCCGAATACTCAAATTGACTTAACGAACATTTACATGTCCTGAGCTGCACAGGAAGCCTCTTCGTTAAGACATCAGCCACAGAAAAAATAATGAATAAAAAAAGTCTCTTGTGTTGCCGCTAAGTGGGGCATTCTGGGAGAGAGAGAAGCGGTCAAGTAGCTGCAGCCACCGCAGCTCGAGAGTCTCGGAGAGCCGTTCGGAGAAGCTAAGTGAGTGATCGATGACAGAAGTCAATTATCACCTCGCCGATCTGTCAGAGGACGAGCGTCACCCGCCGCCCACCTCTGACTAACCATCAACAACGGCAGACAGCAGCCCGGCCAGGCAGGAAAACACCCAAGAGAAAGTATATATATATATTTCAGTGGGAAGAGAAACCCTGCCGTGTTTTCCCTGCATCATAAAAACAGCCAAATGAACATTTATTAAATTCTCTGCATCATCAATAAAAAATCGTTTTTGCGATGGCATTGTCGAGTCGAGGTCGGGCAGAGAGCGAGGCATCGGCGACGGCAACATGCCCCCGTTATGTAAGACGGCGGATTTCTCCCGCTCTGCTGATCTGAGGAGATTCGCCTCACACCGAGAGGCTTTGCTGCTCAGCCAGAAGGACCCGAGCCGACGTGAAAGGGATCTGTAAGCCGACTAATTATCACCAAAACGTCGAACCAAACTATGTTCAGGAATGAATTTAAGCATCAGGTGTAAGGAGTCAGGAGTGTGTTAAACTTAAAGGACGATTTTCACGTCCAAATAGGAAGATTAAGGCGGGACACTAGATAGTTGATTGCTAACGTTATGGCAAATCTTTTCTTTCTGAAATGTACGTACGCCTATAAAGTCAGGATACGGAGTCATCCATAAATCAGAAAATACTGTTGACAGCCATTGGAAAAAAAACATTGCGTTTCTGTGAAAGAAATGTTCTATAAATCCAGCCATGAATGATATATGAACAAAACTCCTTCTGTAAAAACCTTCAGGATAAAGATCGGAATGAAATTGGAAAGTTCAGATTTCTGGCTCAGAGTCAGAGAAAAGTCATATTTGGAGAAAACAACCTTTAGTGATATGTAATATATAATTCAATACATTTTGGAGACACTGCAGGTGAATGTGGTGAAAATATGTAAATAATAAAGGCGTTGTTTAAATATGTAAATGAGGCATCATCTCAAGGAGAAATCTACAAGACAAAATAGTAAAATAAATGTGTAATGTAATGTTTTACTTACTAAATCTAGAATTGATGAATGCAATAAAGCATGAATAGGCAATCGTTTTGCTTGTACTATTTGAAAAAAATATTATCATTTTAGCTGTTGGCAGTGTTCTAAATCAATTAATTTTTCATTCTGAAAACATTTTTTTTTCTTTGAAATTCAACATTTTTGTGAAGAAGAAAAAATGGCAACCAGAATAAATATATAAAACATCTCCGAAAGCATTTTAACCATCCGAAAAACACGTAACACAGGACTGTGTTAGTTCTGATGATCATGTGTGTGTGTGTTGTGTAACCGAATCGTTTGAAGTCTGCACATGTAAACGGTTTCGAGCTCTGTTTGTGTCCGCGGGGCTAAAGCGGACGGACGGCCTCGATATCGAACATCACCAACTCTCCTTCGGGGGTTTAAAAGCTTCTGGAAGGATTCTCAATCCGCCCGTGAGCTCCAGGTTGAAGCTATTTTCTCAGGCAGGTGTTGACCTGCTGCTGATTCCAGGTCAGCGGTCAGACATGGACAGATGGTCTTATTGTGTGTTTCTGCGTCATGTGATTTTCTGTGTGGTTTTTTTTTTTTTGTCGCTTCTTACCGTTGACCTCCTGGGCGCCGGCGTCCGTGAACAGCATGCTCATCACCTCCTCGAAGTTGCAGCCGGGCTCGGAGGGTTGGCTGTCCTGGCCCACGTGGTGCAGCATCCTCTTCAGGACGTCGTCCAGCGAGGCGGCGGTCTCGTCCAGCAGGATGGTGGCCCGCGCCAGGAAGCCGTCCATGTCCCGGTGGGCCCGGATCTCCTCCTCGAAGTTCATCAGCTTCACATACTGGAAGGACGGGAAACCATTCGTTCATGCCAAGTCGGTGGAATGTTGTAGACCGGAAGCAGAACTGGACCTCATCTTATACAGTTGTTTATTCTTACTATAAGTTGGACGATTGAAACTATTTTTAACCTCCTCTGTTGATGCATGGAAGTCGTTTTTTGCTATGTTTTCTGGCATTTGGTTGAAGTGTTTCCTGATTCATTTTAATAACTTCTCTTTTCATGCATCGTGTTTTGGTTTTACTTCCTTTTTCAGTATCGGCCTCTTTCCTTTTTCTCGGGTATTCGTGGTTGTTATTGTCGTTTTCAGATTTTCCAGATACCCGATACCTGCTTTACTTTTCCCACAATAAATCATAGAAATCATTCGTTTGCCCTCTTGTTTTAGCGTGCATGAAAGTATGCGCACTGGAATGTCAACTTTGTCGACCTCTTGGCCACATATCAATCGCAAAAACAGAGATGGTATCTCTTTAAATAAAGTTTATTAAATGATGTCTGTTGAGCTGTGTTTTTACATTTGACAGGACTCTACAGGTTTTTCTATAAAGCAAGGCAAATTCAATCTTATTTTATCTCTGAATTGGTTGATCCCCAACTGCTTTTAGGATTAAATTCTGGAACCTGAATCGTTGAACAAATTGGAAGAAGTTGGTGCTGAATCAGGTCTGGAACCAGGGGGCCAAAACCACCATGTGAGTATATAATTGTAGCTTAGTTCATGTTTTATGGTAGTTATATTACTAAGCCACTGACAGAGTGGGCCCTAAAGCTTTGACCTTAAAGCTCTGAATTTTTTGAAATACACAATAGAGATTCCAGCTCATCCAAACCCGGACGGAGGTTTCCGAGAACTACCTGCGAGACGGACCAGCAGACAGAGAAAAGCAACACAGCTCGATTAAGAGCCCGGACACCCACCGACCCTCGATTCTCATCGATCGTGTGATTGACAGGAGCTCTGAGGATGAGTGGTGTCCCTGCTGTTCTTTAAAAAAAAGAAGGAAAAAAAACCCCCGATCGACGAGTCGAGTTCATGTCTGGAGTTTTTGGAGTTATTTGTGTGCAGAGCTCTATAAATACATCTTGATTTGTTTGCAGGTCTGTCAGGTTTGGGATTCAAAAGGTTTGAACTATTTTTGGTATTATTTGAACATGTTTTTCCACTCAGATGTGCAAAACGTGTCTGGGATACGAGCGATCTTTAATTCTAAGCATGAATTGCTGACGAAGAAAGTGAAAATTAAGAAACCAAAGCACATGAAATTCTAAACATAGACCGATGTAAATAAGCAGATTCAGGAAGAGATTCTTGGCGGGAAAGTGACCGTGTGAAAATGATAAAAAAAAAACAGAAGGAGAGCAAACAAACAGACGTGTAATGCAGAACAGGGAGATTAGTGAAAAGCTGTTGGCAGCGACGATTCTCAACAGCTGAAATCTCTGAGGGTTCGTCCCGATGACGTCGAAAGGTGCGTTGGCACCAAAAGGCCGAACGTTCGGTCCGTCTGCAGGACGATAAGCAAATCCTTCACAACAGATCCCTCTGCAAAAATGTTTGTGGGAAAAGTTTCCGCATTTTGCTTTGAACACTAAAAATCTGCTAAAATAAAAATGTAAAGAAGCTTTATTAAGGCAGGAAGCACAAGAATGACAGAATAGTGTCTTTAAAAAGACAGGAAATCTACAGTTCCGGCTTGTTATATGCATACAAGTCTGATTCTTTCAAAATAAACTTCCAATTAAGTTTTTGTACGTTTTCAGGCTTACTTACGCAACAAAACGACTCGGTAAAGTTCAGGGAAAGATTCAGATTTGGAATAAAATAAGTAGGTTTCTTGCATAAAATAAGTATGTTTCAAAGAGCTAAAGCAAGTCCAGCTGCCGACGATGAAGCTTTCAAAGAATTCAATATGATCATTCATCGTCTTTCAGTAGAACTGCATCATGATGGAATAATATATGACGCCATTAAATCATCTAAATTGATAACAAGCAAATACTATCACACAAACTACTGTCTTTGTTTGCATGTAAACATATCATATATCTATAACATTGTATAGGAAATATATATTATTTTTTTCTTTATTATTTAACTTACATTTAATTCAGTATCAAACCAAAATTATTTAAGTATTTAATTCACTCAGGAATATTCCAAAAATATGCTTTTATGTGGTTATTTAATAAGAGTTCACCCAGCTTTGGACGTTTGCTTCTAGTCAGTGATTTCAATCTGGTATCTGAAGTCAAATTTCCTTTGCGGAGTAATTAAGGCGGTCACACTAATTATCGGCAAATGTGCCAAGTTCCCTGAAACCACCTTATCTATTGGAGTAATAATATATTAGTACATATTTCAGTGAGTACTTATGCTTACCCTCCTTGATGTGTTCAGCAACACGCAGCCGGAGTCGTCAGCGTCTGAGGAGAAACCAAACGAGAGGTGCAATTAGACCATCGAAATGTGACATCATCACATCCCGCACGTCTGCAATGAATATATACACTGTACAAATATTATATTGTAACAGCTAACAGGTGATTAAGGGCAATAAGCACTGAATGTACGTTGTATTTTCACGTTTGCTGCATTTCTGCTCACATATTCTGACCAGAATGTAAAACTAAAGATCCTATCTCTTCTAAAAATGGCTGTCCATATTATTAAACCGAGGTATTTAATGCCTTTATTAGAGAGTCGTCGGCAAAGAGGTTGACAGGAAATGAGACGAGACAGAGATGGGGAACGGCATGACTATGAAAGCGGACTAACACTGGGGAAACTGCAACCTTGGGAACCCCTACGGTCTTCTTTTATTTAACAAGTGCACAAGAATTGGCTTTTGTTGAATCAGAATAATACAAGTTTAAAATGCTTAATGTTCTGCATTTGCATTTAAAAGCACGTTCCGACCGAAAAGAGCGCTTATTTTTTAAGGGGGTGCAAATTCTGAAAGTAGCAACCGCTCAGCCGGTTAAAGAAAAGAAGCCTGAGACTCTTTTTTTCCTCTCTTCTCTCTCTTAAAGTGATGAAAATGTCAAGAGGTGAGTCTCTAAATGCGCTCATTGAACAGGGATTGGAAGTTCTCCGCCGATAAGGTTTTTTAAGACACACGTCTGTGGAGCTGAAGGCTCAGATAAAAGAACAAAGGTCTGGATTTTCCCATAAAAAAACCCCTTTATGTTAAAAATACAGAGGGAATTAGGTTTTCAACACTTAACTAGACTCGGCACCACGCTGCCTCTCATGAAAACAGTCCGCCATCGCCGTTACATAACGCCGTTATCCCGGTTACCGCGGGGAGGACGGTTATTAGGTTACGCTGGGCTTTCCTCCTCCGCTCCGCGTGATGTCTCGAATCCATCAGTGCTTAACTCCGCCCTCCGGCGATGGAAAAGCAGGAACCCCACACACTTAAATAAGCCAATGAGCTCTTACAAAAAACACCAGGATATCATAATATCAATAACCCAGCCACAAGTGAACATGAGTCTGAGGGGGAGAACGGGGAAGGCTTTGATCGCCACGGCAATCACCTTGCCATCATGCAAACCCTGCAGGCGCTGGAGGAAGAAACAGCCTACCTCTACGCCGATGCTATGGCAGAGGTGTCGTGTGCAGTGGATTTGTCTCATCAAAGCCTCACAATCAAAAAAAAAAAGAAAGAAAGAAAGCACACGACTGGAGCTGATCCGCTCCCAGAGGGGAGAGCGAGCGGCGGCGGCTCTAATTGCTGTCAAGGCTGCAGCCCGTGAGCAGATATTCATATATTCATATAAGATTACCTCGCCCCTCAGTGATCACCTCCTTCTAATGGGCTCGCTGTACGTCTCAATATATACCGTGTGGCTTAAAAGTAAATCCGGGAGAATTTCAGGGTTTAGGGATTAGGGAGAGGAAGTGTTCAAATTTGACAAGGGGGCCTTGTTTCGCTCCTCGGCCGCCTCGTTTGATCAACGCGGCACCTTCCAACTGTTGATTACGTTTCGAGGCGGTCCACAAGTGTTATGTAATACGCCGTTGTATTATTTTAGTCATTAAGAGTCACGGGGTGGTGAGCGAGGACGGCTGAATTACTGCGTTGATAGGAAAAAGGTCTCGAGTGGCCTCGGGCCGGCGTGTCTGAAACAGTACATGCATTTTAAATGTGTGATATAAAATACAAGAAATAATTGGTTTGATAGTGCAGACAAAGGTTCAAGTTAATCATATACCACAGGGTCACTTTTTTTTTCGGGGGGGGGGATACAACCTTATTATTATGTATATTTCAGATATTGACCGAAGGTGAATACCCCCCCCCCCCCCCCCCCGTTTATCTTATTATCTTACATATAAATAATCAAATTCTCAAGTTTTACACATTGCGAATAATCTCAAGACAGGAAGATCATGCAGTGAGTGATTGTGAGTGCGTGAGCGAGCGTGCATCTCTGTGTCTGTCCGAGGCTAATCTCGCAAACTTCAGGGTTTTTCGGGTGACCAAAGTTACAGCTGCACGTTCATGAAACCTCACGTGGTTTAATCAGGTCTAATCGAGTCTAATCGGACCCCCAGGCCAGTAGGGCTCAGTGCAACAGTAAGCGGTGTGTTTGGCTAACAGCTAACAGCTAACGGAACTAGAAATGCACGCACTGCTGTACCGGCTCACTTCTATTGCTTTGGCCCTTTCTATCATTTCATAAAGAATACTTTAAATTATGCAAATCCTCCAATGGAAAATTATGAAATAACGTAACATTTTTTAAATGTTTATTTATTCTATCTTCAAGCCATCTTCACCGAGTATATACTGTGTTCATGAAACAAAACCCCCACACAGTTAGCAAGGTCAAAAACTGACCTTGGGTAAAAATTTTAATCCTCAAGCTTTCTAGAGTGAGGGACGCCTGTCCTTCCTCGTGACTTTTTCTACTTCAGTATTCAGCCAAATTGATTGAACTGAAATGGAACAAAGGCCAGCACTGGCAGATATATATTATATATATAATCGCAATATCAATTCTATTTATGGAGAGCGTTTGACAGCTTTACGAGAAAGTTCTCTGAAGAGAGAAGAATGGACGAGATGGTGAAACGATCAAACGCAGACAGCAAACAGCATCGTCGTGTTACAGAAACCAGCTGACAACCGTTTCCAGTCGCTTCTAATCTTCAACAGTCTTTTACCATCAATCACTTTGATTGATCTTTGCCCGGTGCCACTTATATCCACAAATCTGAGCAGAATGTATGGCATCATTTTTGAGGATGGTGGCCTTTCTGAAGCTACTATCTACTATATTACACAATTGGTTACAAGACTAATGTTCACTCTTTTACAACTAGTGGACAAGATGCGTACTGCCATACTACAATGAGTTTGCATGCGATATTTACATGATAGTGTTTTGATGTTGTCGTCATGACATTTTGCATGTTGTATTAATTATAATTACAATAGATAGCAATATGTAAACATCAAAGGTAATAGAATCCAAGAGAACCATAATACAGTGTGGGTGTACCACAAGGTTCGATTTTAGGACCCTTTCTGTTTCTTACTGTGCCTACATAAGTTATCTTGCTGCAGTGTCCAGCACTATATTTAAAATATTATTTGCAGATGATACAATGGTGTACTGTATTCATCGCCAATAAAACTTTGTCACTATTCATTAAAACTTGGTAACTTTAAGACAAATATTTTTTGTCACATTTTCTCAAACTGTCACAATATTACAGAGAGATAATCTGTGAAAAAAGTCCTCCTTTGAGGCAGAGGAACCTATTAAACCTAATAGCATCTGCAAGATTTTGGCCAAAGAAAAAAAATGATCCATTAGAGCCAAAGAGATATCAGTCACTGCTCGCAAAGCTCTGGTCAAACTAGGCAGCGCTGATCAAATATGAATCTAGATTCTGTTGCTGCATTGCCAATTTCTATAAACCATATTTTCCAGGAATTATCTTAGTGTACAAATTAGCTCTAAAATTAGAAAGTTTGCTTTACACGACTTAAACAGCGACAGTAGCATTATTAAACGATGAAAAATACACATAAATTGACACTAAATGTGAAAAAATCGAATCATATGATATTTGTAAGGACGATGAATTATTATTTGGAACTACTGGAAATTGATATTGGCGGTGAAGAAATGATCAATGAGATTTCTTGGGATCTTAATGGAGGAGAAACATCTGTTGACTGTATTAACTGTAGTTTTTTTTTTAACGCTCTTAATTTCAGACCTGACACCCGTAACACACCTGTCCAACTTGAGCGACAGATTTTGTTTTTCCACCCCCTAACTCGTTTCCCAGCATGCACCACTCCGGCTCTCTTGTCAGACGCCTTAAGTGTTACTATGTACGGAGAATGAGCCCGAGTGACATGGTCACCTGTCACATTCACAAGGGAACGGGCGTCTCTCTATCGCCTTCTCCCCCCCTGGTGCACATTTGGACCGTTGCCGTGGCAACGGTAACCTGTTGACTCGTCGAAGGTTTTTTGTTTTTTTTCCTGGGCGATGGGGTCAAAATCATCTGCACCTGCAGCCGAGGAAGCTGTCCGTCAAGTCGACACCTGCCATCGGGGCTTGAGATGGACTCAAGCCGCCAGACTCTCCACAGGAAATTAGTTCAAAGTTGTTGTTTTTTTGGGAGGATTTTTTTTTTTGAATGACGTCTCCGACTGCAGAAACGCCTCACGCTGTGATATAATAAGACATCTCCGAAACGGGAGTGAGGAATGACTGGTTGATATTGATCGCACAGTTCAGCGGATTATTGACTGGAGGAGGCGTATTCGGAGGAGCAGCTCACCAATTTATTAACCCGTTTTCAAACGTGGGACATTCCCACTTAAAAGACGAAAAAAGGTGGCAGAGAGACCACAAGAGGTTTCAGGTGAGGGATTTCTGCACACGCAGCCAGTGAAACCAGCCTTCTTCCCACCAGTATGTCGTGTGGTATTTTATTTGAGAGAAGCCCCACCACACAGTCTGACCCCCTCTGCTCTCTCCCTCTCTCTCGGCGGACTGACCTGGTCCAGGGCTGATCTGGTTGTCATAGAGGTGGATGTCATCTCCGCAGGCGATGGGCGAGTCTTGCCCCTCCTCTCGGCCCTCGCTGCCCTCCTCCTGCTCCACCTCCCGCTGCTCTGGGGGACACAACAGCACAGGGTCACCTCCCGAAAAAAAAACCTCAGCGGCCGCCGGGCACTTTTATTATTTATTATTATTATTACTGTCTTCAGCCAGAGATGCTGGGTTAGAAATCAAACACGTTATTTCAGCTGGACCGTTAAAGTGTGTTCTACTCATACACGTAGTCTGGTCTGGTCTCTGGACTAATGAGGGTCTATCGTACAGCTCTGGGAGACCACTACCATATGTTTGGACAGTACGGAGGAGAATCTCAATGCATTGACTTATAATATTAATAATAATAAACTTTATGTGTATAGCACCTTTAAAGACCAAAGTTATCCGTTTCGTGCTTTGACAGACAAAGCAAAAGCACATTATCTGTACACGTACACCTATATACACATCTTTAAGATGAAATTAAACAATACACTTTTTAGGATAAATGATCTATTCGCCACAATAAAACAATAAAAGAACAATCCATCAAGACGAGTATGTAAATTCTCCGGTGTTGGCAGAATACATTCTTAAAAAGATAATAAGCAGAGCTTTTTGACGGGCTTGTACGTGTTCACTCTCAAAAACCAGTGTGTTTTTGTTCGGAGACTGTGGCGATTATGAAAAGCGGCAACATGAATCACCTCGACCAAACAGAAACAAAGCTTCTGAGCAAACACACCTACTCAAATATGAGCTGAGGGGAAAGACAAACTAAGATGCTATACCTCGAGATGTATATAGTCAAAGAAAAGCTCAAATCATAAAAAGGTGTGTAACAGAACGGGATTTCAGCCCGGAGGCCTGTTTGTCTCATTGACTCATCCCGTTCCCCCCCTCCTTTATAAATCCAATCCCGGCTCCCAAATATCATCGGGCCGATCGGGGCTCGATGCGACGAGGAACGTCGGCGGTTGCTCTTTCGTCCGCTGACCTTCTCTGCGAGTGAAGGCCCCAATTTCAGTTCATGCAGTTTGCCTCACATCAGGATCATCCCTCAGCACTTGACATTATTTGAACCCGGCTGTGTCGTCGCCCTGCCCGCCTGTCTGCCCGCCCGTCTGCCCACCCGTCTGTCTGCCCGCCTGCATCCCCCTTCTGTGCCTCAGACTCACCGGCTGGGCTCCGACTTTCACATCACCTTGGAGGAGGAGGAGGAGGACGAGGAGGAGGAGGAGGAGAGCGGCAGGCGAGCAGGAGCCTAATCGACGGTTTTACCTCCAAAACGCAGCGGAATCAATTTCAGAACAACTTTTTAAATATTTATATCCCGCAGCTTGGAAATATTCTATCCCACCTGCTCTTTACTGACCTTATCTATACCTTTATTTAATATTTGATATTTAATATTGAACCCCAAATGTGCGATTCACGATTCAGAATTAGGGCTGGACTGTATTAAAAAGTCTTTCCACAATGTGATCTGAATAATAAATGGGATTCAGACGCCGCTTAATGCAAGCGTGCGACATGTAGAAGGAACGTTTGATATGAGAGCGCTGAATCCAAGGGTACAATAAACCATTTCATAGATAGATTCATCCGTCAATTATTATATTTGATCCATTTGACGATAAAATGCCAATAGTCTGATCACCGTGAAAAATAGAGTTGAAATTACTTGTCGATCAATTCATTTGTCAATAAACAAATAAATAATCTGTTTTTTAATTATGGATTGTTTTAACGTCTCTTTTTGTTAATATTTAGTAGTTTCAGCCTCTCGATGATGAAGGTGTGGGGTTTTGGGGTTTCGACGTCAAACAAAACAACAACTTTAATGACAACAATTTAGACTTAAAGGGATAGTTTGTGTGTTTTGAAGTGGGCTGTATGAGGTAATTATCCATAGTCAGTGTTTTACCGACGGTGGGATGTGGTCGGCTCGCCTCCAGGCTGAAGAAACAACCAGTAAAGCGATGTTCTGCAGTGGACGAGGTCTACGGGGAACTAAAGCTAAATCTATCTCTCTCACCACCAGACTCCATTGAGAAAAACAGTCATTTTATCACTAACACTGGCTGATGAAAACATGATGTGCTCTTATGAGGAAACGAATCCTCAGGATGAAAACACTTTCATAACCATCACATCGTAAATTCCACATACTAAATGAGTGTGGCTTTTGTTTCGGATATTATTTATTAACTGAAGAGATCATGTCAGGATTTTATTGGTTTACCACCTCAGGGAATCTCTGAATTAAAAAAAAACAACATGCTTCAAAACATGAGGGATCCATTCAGATTACACAGGCAGATCACAATATCACACTACAAAAATATATTCTAGATTTCTTTCTAATATTCATGCAGGTTTTTTTGTCCACAAAAAAAACATGAAATCAGATTCAAATTCACTTGCCAAGCCCAGTAAATGGGAACATTAATAGTTGATGTGACTGCGAGACATATTAACACGCTAACGGAGGACATTATGATGCAGGAGGACCATCGGGTACAGCGGGATCACTTCTTAACGTACGACAAATATGATTATTTTTGCATCGTCACCCCGGCTCGCAGCCTTCGATCGGCCTCCCTGACCCGGACGCTCGCTAACGAACCTCAGAGACGACGACGGTGGATAATGCTTACTCGCCTTCTAATAATGTAATTGCGTTTATACCCCGATAAAAGGTTTCCTAATGAAGACGGCTGTGTTGTGCTGCAGCGGGAGGGGGACGGCTGTGATTCCTCTGAGTGAATCTGTGTGGTGCAGGAGGGGGAATAATTGGCTTGGGGATGGGGATCCGATGCAAGCATATTCTGTCCTGACTGCTTGTGCTGCACATACTAATTGGGCGCCTCTCCTTGGCTTGAAGGTAATGAAACTGCCGTTATCATAACAGCCGGAGCAAAGTTCATTATTTATATCCAAAATGCAGCGGAGTGTGAGAGCTGGGAGTTGTCTCATCTGCAAGCATCTTTCACCACCAGATACCCTACACGGAGCACGTAATTGGCAAATAATAAAAAATAAAAATAAAATGTTAGGCTGACACGTTTCCCACCAAAAGGTGCCGAAGCACGCAGGAAACGACGCTACGCCACTTTGTTTCTCCTCCGAGTGAGGAAATATAATATTCACAGTTCACACTGACTTTTTTTAAACGCCGGAGCATTCAAGAGAGCAAATAACAAGTGTGCCGTTTATATCCACGTTCAGTCCGAGATGTCATTTTATCCTATTAGACTTAAAAAAATGTTGTTGGGTGAAATTAGCATATCAGTTCTTGAGTTGAGGAAATTGGGTTTTGTGACCTTGACCTTCAATCTCCACATTCTGATGGCTTCATCCTCAAAGTCCAGGTGGGATGTTTGTGCCAGGTTTGAAAGAAAGTCCCTGCAGGCGTTCCCGAGATACCGCGTTCATGAGGCGGGACCAGACGAAAAAATAAAGCCTCCATTGCTGTCAACCAGCACGGAGTCATAAATAAAACAAATGGGATGGTCAAAGTTGTCATGGAGACCATTCCACAGTATTTATTTCCTGTTTTGCAGTTTTAGCCGACGGGAAGTTAACATGAAAAACCAGGCTGTTGCCTAGCAACGCAATTACGTTGAAACACTCTCATTGATATGTAGAGTGCGTGGATTTTGAGTAGTTATTATGGGATGTCGGTGTTGGTTGCGTTCGTACTCAGACTCACCCATTTCCTGAAAGAAGTAGCCGTTCTTGGACATCCCAGAGGGAGCTTCCTCTGCGGGAGAGAGAGCACAACACACACAGAGGGTTACTGGGGTGAAGCCGGCAACCTGCAGGGAGCCATGAATGATTATTTTTACACTGTAATTGTCGGTATAAGAGATTTACAAAGTCATTTAGTGCCGATGTTCGAGAGGGAAAGACCAGAAAATATGAATCATTTGTTCCTCCATTTGAAAAAATGAAAGAGCTAATGGTCATTAGGAGACAATCTAATGACAACAACTGGCCGTTCAGCTAAACTGTGGGAAATTATTTTGTTTAAGTAGCTTTTTTGACAGCAAGTCCTCCGAATTAAATGACAAAACAGCCTCCAGAAGATGCATATAATTACAGTTTCTCAGGGATTTGAGTACTAAAACGAGTTGGTGAGGCTGTCGTCAGGGTTAATTGTCTGCAGGGAATGGGAATCGAGCGATGGCCACTTTGTTGACCCGTCCACCACCACCACCCTAAGCATCTGTCTTTCCTGTCATGTCCGACATCCACATCCTTAAAGTCGAGGTGAAATGAGAAGCGCCCTTTTAGATCACATCCCCCGGCATATTGATCCCCTATTTAACGATATATGACAAATAAATTACTTTATTTTTGGATGAGAATCCAATCATCTTCCTGTAGAAACAGATGCAACGGTTTTGTAACTCAAAATTCTCAGTACAGAAGCTGAAGACGCACTAACTTGTGTTTCTCTCTCTTTGAAAAACATTCCTTCATTTGGATTCCCAGCATGCCTCTGTGGACTGTGGTTACACTCAGTAATCATGTCCTCGGTTTGTATGTAATATTGCGTTCGAACTCCCTCTGAGTTGGAGCCAAACCCCCCCCCAAAAAATGCCATAAATGATTAATGAGCTACCTGATGAATCTCTTCAGCACTCAATAATGTCCAAACGCGTCCTCGATGTCATGTTTTATTTCTGGTTAGCCTCGAGGAAAACAGGCATACCTCGTTCCAACCTGTTGCTCTGATTGATTGGAACATTTAAATAATGCCCGACTTTCCTCCAGTCCGATCACCTCCACGGAGATTTGTGGACGTAGAAGATAAAACAGTCAAACGAGGCCACGGCTGTCAAAGACGCTCGGTGTGAGAGTGAGTACAAAGAAGACATAAACGTGTTCATTAGGTTTTTGATTATACGCAGCAACTCTCTTTTAATCAGGAGGCGTTGTTACACTGAGAATCCACCTTAAATCACGGAAAGGAGAGCCCTCGATACGCTGCGATCTTTGATTTGCGTGACCAAAGAGGCCGTGACACGTAACACATCTGCATCGGTGGTAGTGTGAAGTATTAAAGAAGCGTGTATATATATATATATATATACGATTTAGCCGTAAAGGTGCACCTTTGCTCATACGTTAATGACAGTAAGTTTTTCCCTTGCTATTGATTATAGGGAATGAAAAAGCAGTACACCCCTCTTTTTTGTTTTGCCTCCTTTAGATAACCAAAAATATATTCATAAATAAATACTCAGGTGCCTAACGTAAAGAAAATAAACGGATATCCCTACACATATACAAAGATAATTATATACATCTGCGTCCTTACAAATAATAAGTAAATAGTATTTAATGATTACTAAGTAAATGATAGCAGTGCTTTCTATCTTCGGATCAACGTTCTGAGCTCGTTAAATCCCCCTGGTGGCGGGTCGTGCACATAACACGTAAGAGTGAGTTTTCCTTTCGGGGCGAGTGATAGTTTCCCGATAGCAGGGTGCAGCGTTTATTTTTTATTTATTTCTTTTAAATGGTGGATATCTCATTCGTGGAATTTAACGTAATCTGACGAAGAGCTCCACTCCAAACGTACTGAGAGTGAGTTTAGAGTCGAAGGTTTTCAGAGTGTTTGTCACGCGTCCCTGTGGATGTGTGCAGCATACGGATGGCAGATATGGAGAGAGGGGGACACGTTGAAGGTTATTGAGACATTGTGGGCTCACAATGGAGGGAGGGAGGGGGGAGAGAGGGGAGGTGGGGGGTCTGCCAGACTTCAGTCAGACTCCTCATGAGTGTTAAGCCAATATGTTTACGTCCTATAAGCAAAGATCAACAGCGAATGTCTCGTGGGTATTTTTTCCCCGCTAAAAAAAAATTACATTCGTCCACCGCACAATGGACACAGACACACACACACACACACACACACACACACACACACACACACTCGATGTGAAACTCTGAGGGACGTGAAGATATCTCTCTCTCTCTCTCCTCCTGAAAAGACTCTTTGATGTGACAAGCATACAAATACGGAATACAATTTTAATTACACAAAAAATGTTCCTTCGGTCTCGGGGGTTTGGACACAGAGAGAGAGAAGAAAAAGATTGGGGGTAAAAGAACCGGGGATTCATTTATCCCCACAACAATTAGCCTGTTTAATCTACGCAGGTAATGATTATCTATAACAGATATTCACGTTTTAGTCTCCACTCCCTGGTGCTTTGACTCAATGTTGATTTTTTTTAATTTAGTTTTCAAATCTAAATCTTCCCCCGTAGTAATACAGACTAAAGGAATAGTTAGACATGATGGGATATATGTGCTTATTTCCTTTCTGAGTTACATGAGAAGCTCATGTCTGCACAGGTATCCAGGTAAAGAGTATCACTATAATTATTATTATTGGTTGGATGTCGCTGTTGTATGGCCAAGACACATTTCTCCTTGGGGAAACCAATAAAGTAACTTTGAACTTTAGAGGCCTCTACGTAGACAGTATTCGTATAAACTGGTTTACAGAACAACTACTACTCAATGAAACCAACGTAAAATACTACCAGGAAGGACATTTTTTCGGTTGTACTTTCTGATTTATTAGTCAAACTACCAAAAGAAATCCCTTCCCTCAAACGTGCGTGGGAACATTTCTCCGACATCCTCTCCAGCTTCTGCATTAGCGAGTCTGTTTCGACGTGATGTCACATAAACATTTTTCCCGTTCGCGGGGTCGTTGACATCGCCGCCGCGCCGTCTGCTCGCCCGCTGACGCATCACAACATCGCCATTCGGAGCACAAACACTCCGGATAAACACTCTGCGTTGCAATGTGTTGTGTTTTACATTACCTCACCTTTTCCTCCTCTGTGTGGTTAAATAAAAGAATAAAAGAAACAGCCTGAGGCACATTAATAATATTATTATAATTATTACAGCTGTTATTATTACGCTTTTAAAGCCCCTTTCAGACATGCACCTTTTTTATGTAAATGTCTTTGTCTTAACACACAAAGACTGCAGCAGCAGCAGCGGGTTTAACACCGTTTAAGTCGGGATGTTCTACCTTATTAAGAGTGCTGCAATAAATGCATGTTATCGTCTCTTATGCATCAGTGTTATAAAGCGCAAAATACCGAGCGGGACCATTTTACATTTTACAGTTTTCTCCTGTGGGGCACTAAACTAAAAACAACCCTGCAACTAATGATGATTTTCAGTATGAATTTAATCTGTCAATTCTTTTTTTTATCTTTTAGTCTGTGAAAACAAACGCCCGTTTTTAAAAAGCAGAAGGTAACGGCTTCAAATGACACGGTGCAAAGAAAACAGGAAGCAACAAAAACATTCAAAACTGCAGATTAATTAACTTTAAGGTTCTCTATTCGATATTCAGAGCATTTATTGCTCTTTTGTACATATACGTTCATACCTTTAGTTTTTACTATATATATTTGTAATCTTTACATCGTATTTTCTATTTGAGGTGACTGTGTGAAGGGAAACTGCAAAATAAGAATGTAATTGCTCAGTGTGAACTTTGTGTCTACTGTGTGCGTGACATATATCTTGAAATCTTATATATCAGCAAACAGCCATCAGCCATGTAAAGTACCGTCTACCTGAGCTCATGATGAAATCACTCTCCCTCTGTGTGTGTTGTTATCTGAGCTCCACTGTGCTTTTTATTGGCGTAGCTGAATCTGCACTGTTAGCTGCTAGCTGCCGACTCAGCCATCTCCACCTTGAGAGCCAAGTAAAGGCAATAGAAATGCTAATTTTAGGCTCTAATTATAATAAGACAAGCACTTCCTGGCTATATCTTATTTTTTAAACATTAAGAAGTTATATGTGAGCAAACTGGAATAAAATTAAGAGTCACAACTTAAAGTCTCTTGCCTCATTGTGAAATAGGCCACAGAATTCTCCATCTGATAAATAATGAAGTTTCTGGGGGGGAAGAAACATCTGATTGGAAGACGAGCTGGATTATTCCCTGATGAAGCCTGTGAGAAGCAGAACGCTGTTTCTGCTCCAGACCGAGTGCCAAATATTATGCAAGCAATGCGGCTTTGGATCATTGTCAATTAATGTGCCAATTATATTCTCAACTTGTCTATTAAATGTTTATTATGTGAAAACATCAGAATACAATGAAAGATACCCCAAAAAGAGCCTAAAATTATCAGTTTACAATAATGTAAAGAGAACTGAAAGCTGTACAAACTATTTGAGGAGCTTCAACCATCAAATTATTGGCTTTTTCGCCTAAAAGAAATATTAAAAATGACCTAATTATCAATATGTGTGATCAATAAAGTAATATTATACGTGTCATGTTAGAATGAACATTTACAATGAAAGTCCCTTGTGTCTGATGGACAAACAGTCCCTTTAACATACATTTTTTAAGTTATTATCAGTACGTTTATAACAAAAAACAAAACACAGCTGCACATAAATCAGTAAAACTGTGTTCAAAGACTTGCACACAAAAAAAATCAATGAACAAAAGCAAATCTGTGTCTCTCCCGGAGGGGCTTCTTCTGCTGCACTCATTTATTCATGCTTCCTGCGGACGCCGCGCCGCGTTCCCCGCTATCTGAGTGCCGTGATCAGTGGCGGCATCACGAAGATTCATGTGCTCCGCTCGTATTGAGCTGTTTGGTGCCGACAGACAGAAGCAGAGAGATTTAGACGGATTGGAAGGAGGACGGCGTGTGATCCATGGAAGATCAATGGAAGTACGTCCGGAACACCACTCTGTTGTTAGACAGACGAGCTTCATTTATGATCAAACAAAGAGCTTCGTTCTGATGTTTTATTCTCTGGGAGTAAGTAACCCGATGCAACCTTTCATTTACTTTTTAGACCATAAACTCATAAATTGGACTGGATTTTTTAGAGCAGAAGTTAAATGAGCTGCACCGTTTGTTTTGGTTATGCTATAACGCACACGCAGACAATCGTTGGACAGCCGATTAAAGACCGTTACATACTTCACGCTCTGATGGTCTTTCAGAGTCCAGCTCATTAGAAGGCTCGGGGGCTAGCCTGTTGTGGATTCAGGAGCAGATTCACTTGAATGCTGCAAATTGAGACACAGAAAACTGAAAAGGTACGAGGTCACCTGCACCAGAGAGGGAGTGGAAAGTATAGAAACACCCAAAAAACATAAAAAAAACAAAAAAAAGTATAGTGACGCCATTAATAATGAATAATTAAATGAAAATCCAAAGTACATCTGTTTCATTATCACACCAGGTATTAAGCTTTAGGTGTTAAAATAATAATAGACAAACAAAGTGAATCAGCGTTTAGAAACACACAAAAAAAACATCTAAAAAAATTCCCCAAAAGTATATTAACTTTTAAATAATTAAATTAAAATCCAAAGTACATCCGTTTCAATATCATACCAAGTATTAAGTGATAGGTGTTCAAAATAAAACAAATAAAAAAATCAAAGATAAACAGCTTTGCCCGAGAACAAAAGTTATAAAAGTAAAAAAAAAACTAAAAATCAAGTTCCGGCATCTTATAGCCACGAAGCTAGCAACAAGTCCGACTAAGGCTAACTTAAGGTGGAGTGAGCTTTTAAGGTGGACCACCTACTCTCCTTTAAGAAACAAGCTGCTCCTCTGAGCTCTTTCTTTTATTTGTAATATTACTTTTAACGGTTTAACTGCATTAATTGGTCAACATTCTTATTGCTGTTACAATGAAAGTGAGGAACAGCTGGTGAAACTTAAGTACTTGTTTGAACTGTATTATTATACTCATATATCGGTGCTGCTGTATCGGCCAATACACAAATGGAGGTTGTTGTTTTTTTTACTGGGTCTGAAATTAATTATCGGTGGTTCGATGTCAATGGGTCTGACACACACAAGCCAGATCTGTGCACAAGCCGCGATGACATCATAGCAGAGGAACGCCATGACCCCACCAGCTCACTCAAGTGATGCATTGTACCTCGACGGCGACAAACTGCCCTCGACTTTACTGCAACTTAAGAACACATGTTTTGTTCGCCAACGATGGCGTTAACGGCGTTGCGGCACACGCAGCGTTCTTATTGGTCAATTTACACAATTCAAGGTCACGCAAACACTTCTTTTAGCCCATTGCTTCCAGGTCATTTAATTATTTATTGATTGTTTTTAATGAGAAGATTATTTATTTTGCTTTTGTCAAGATCTTTAGTGAATCCCCCCATTTCTCTAGCAAATTAAATATCAAGTAATGAGTAATAATTTGCATAAGGTGGATAAATCTAGAGAGAGGAAACTGAATTAAAGAATTAAAGCTTGATAATGACAACTTTAATATCTATAATGCAGTTTGTAATTCATCATCGTCTGTATTCTTTACTTCTTTAAGCTGTTTATTTTGTGCTGTAAATGCCACGGTGATTAAAAATGCCAATTAAAGGCTAACGAATGATCTTTGTGTGATTCATTCTGTGATCTTCCTTCATCTCCATCGTTTCATGTTCCCGTGTTCACGTTCTGTTTATCGTCCGCTTTCATATCGGCTCCGTGAACCGAACCATCGACGGCTGACGGCTGCTGATCAGGGTTCAGCCCTTGTGATGTATTAATGATAATACGGGCGCTATAAATAGAATCTGGAGGAGCGGATTCACAAAGGATGGATTGCGGCCCCGCTGACAGCAACGCGAAGAATCTCCGACTCATAAAATATATATAACACGATCATAAAGTTGTGCAGTTCGATTTTTTTTTGCAGAGGGAGAGAAGAAATGTTCATATGATACCTTACTTTATATTCTTCTTTTCATGTTTACAAAAGTTATATGTAGGGAAGTTTTACTGTCATTGCAAACTGTCATCACATGCCAAAATAAATCCCAGCGGAGATGACAATTGCGATGTTGGACTGTTTTTGCAGTGAAGCTATAGACAGATATGCAAATACCTCATTTAAATGTATGCAAATAGCTCCGGAGCACAGAGAAGATATTTGACAAGTTAATGCTAACAAATTCATAAATGGGTGATATGATTTATCTCCAAGTATGCTGCAAGCGAAAAGCGAAAAAATCTGCTGTAAAGGAGAAAATCTGACCTCAGGTCTGTGTTTGATCTGATCTGAGCCCAGAAAACCTATTTATTATTTACAATTACAATTATTATTATTAATCGACTGGTCAGGCGTCTCGTTCAGGAAGAGAAAGTTCAGCTTTTAGAAGTATAGTTGCACGTAAAACCAAAAAAAAGAAGTATGATAAAGTTCTGCAGAAGAGAGGAAGTTGTCTCCTTGCCAACAGGAAGTCGAGACTTGGTTAAAATAGTGTGTCTGTGTGTGTGTGTGTGTGTGTGTGTGTGTGTGTGTGTGTGTGTGTGTGTGTGCAACATGATGGATATATCTGTCAGTCAGCTGAAGTTATGTTTTACAAACCCACAAGCGAGGCTTCCTGATAAACCCTGAACCTTTCGCGTGATACGAGCTATCTGCACAAAACAAGAAAGATGGAAGTCAGATGCTTCTTTCTTTTTTTTTTTTGCCTTCGCAGCGATTGTGGGTTTTTGTACGACTGACAAAGACGACGAAGGGAAATATGTGAAAATGTTACCTGACGATACGCTTCATTGGCATCAATGCAACGAAGACCGATGATAATGAGATGATTAGTAATATAGTTTTCTGGCTGATACTTTGAATCCCCTTATTTTAGAAGAAGAATATGATCTGGATGAAAGAAATGATCTGGATGAAGTAGATTCGAGGGCAGCTTTAGTGATCTAAATGCCCCCCGGGGCAAAGATAGAGCCCTGTGGGTGCCCACCTGAAATATGATCTCTGATACCAAGTTGCCTCAGCTAAACACAGCAGGAAGCCCGATTCCTCTATACGACCCATATACAGAGACGGAAACTGTTCTCTGCAGGTAGTTTCAGCCGAGGGTGAATCCTCTGTGGGGCACGATAGATGAGTTTTACCCCCTTAAAGAAGTTAATGGGAGCAGGAATCATTACAGGCATATATACTCATATTATACCTTAATACCTAAGTGTCAACTCGGGGTTACGAAAGTACGTGAATGTGCACTTTTTCTTTTATTTTTGGTGACCACAAAGGAAGTTTAGCATCGGCGGGTGAAGTTGGGGGCCGTCGCCTCTAATGCCCTTTTAAGGGCATGAGGTGGTTTAGAAGGTAAAGGTTGGGAACCAACAGAGATCAACAGGGACTACAGGGTCGCCCATAAAGTTTGAATCATTTATCTTTTAAAGCACTTAACAAATGTTATGCATGAATTCATTTCACCTGGGTAACAGGTGAAAAGTGATCACTGATGCATTTAAATAGGAATAAACAGAGGATTGTGTCTGAAAACTAAATATTCCAATTTCATGGGAAGTGTAATTACCGTCATTTCGATCCTGTTAGATCCTGTTACTAATTAGTAATTAGCATATGATCCTCCTGAGTTACGGCCTCTTTCAAGGTCACAATGACCTTTGACATAATCCCTCTGACCTCCACTGTCATCAAAAAGCTTCGTAAAGAAACATTTAGATTAACACCAGACGTATCCATCCATGTTTTTATCTGAGCTGTTCTTTATTTTTAATGAACCATTGAATTTATCGTAGTTACTCTTATATTCTTCTTGTTGTACAGCACTTTATAAATACATATATTATACTTATTATTATTATTATTAAATTGTATTATCCGAGGACAAAACCTCCCTAGTTTTATGATGCCATCCCGAGATCGCCTGCTGCATTGATAAATCACATTCAGGGTCGTGCACCTGCAGGATGGAGATGAATCAACGCTGTTTGACCTTCGTCTAATGCGTCGCTTAAAGGCCGCCAATGTCACGCATCCAAACCCCCTGATGTCGTCCGGCGTTTAATCATCTGAAAGGGGGCGGGGCCTCACACACTCTACATTTATTGGTGAGACTCGCTTGTTAACTCTAACCCCACACAGACTTCTTCGCCTTAAGTGCATCAAGGAAAGAACAGCGTGTTGTGATGGCTATTTAAATGCTGCAAGACAACAGGAAGTCAATTTATACGACCTTTGGTGTGCGTGGATATAAAACCAGATCTATCGCGGCTGCAGGTCCACGCAGAACCAGATGTGAGAAATTCAAATTAATTAAAAACTCAACCGATACTAATCACGTAGGTCAGGTTTATGTGAAAGTAATCAAACCCCCCAGAGGTCAAATAAAAAAGTTGCAGGTTTTACACTTCCAGCTTAAAGTCTCAGGTGACACCTAACGGGGACTTCTCTACTCTCTAATCCCAGATTATCATCTCTTTATGAAGTAGGTGCAGCTGAAACCGCCTGTATGTGAGATCTTTATCTCTCCCATCACCACTAGGCGAGGGTGAATCCGTACTACGCCGGCCTCGGAAAGCTTCCTTTGTGATCCGCTAAGTAGAGCGGCTGCAGGAGGGACTCCTCTCTGATCTCGATCCCCGATAAAGGAGACAAGAATGGGGGGTCTGAGAGCTCAGGAGGACCACGAGAGCTGCTGAGAGGCCTCCACATTAGAGGAGCAGCCTCGAAGCCTAATGTGGTACAAATTATGTCATAATATGTGGCTCAGGGGCTTAAACCCGTCACAAGGTCCCAGTTACTTCTGGTCCCAGTCACAGTCACTTCTGGTCCCAGTCACTTCTGGTCCCAGTCACAGACACTTCTGGTCCCAGTCACTTCTGGACCCAGTCACAGACACTTCTGGTCCCAGACACTTCTGGTCCCAGTCACTTCTGGACTCAGTCACAGACACTTCTGGTCCCAGTCACTTCTGGACTCAGTCACAGACACTTCTGGTCCCAGACACTTCTGGTCCCAGTCACAGACACTTCTGGTTCCAGTCACTTCTGGTCCCAGTCACAGACACTTCTGGTTCCAGTCACTTCTGGTCCCAGTCATTTCTGGTCCCAGTCACAGACACTTCTGGTTCCAGTCACTTCTGGTCCCAGTCACTTCTGGTTCCAGTCACTTCTGGTCCCAGTCATTTCTGGTCCCAGTCACAGACACTTCTGGTCCCAGTCACAGACACTTCTGGTCCCAGACACTTCTGGTCCCAGTCACTTCTGGTCCCAGTCCCAGACACTTCTGGTTCCAGTCACTTCTGGTCCCAGTCACAGACACTTCTGGTCCCAGACACTTCTGGTCCCAGTCACAGACACTTCTGGTTCCAGTCACTTCTGGTCCCAATCATTTCTGGTCCCAGTCACAGACACTTCTGGTCCCAGTCACTTCTGGTTCCAGTCACTTCTGGTCCCAGTAATTTATGGTCCCAGTCACAGACACTTCTGGTCCCAGTCACTTCTGGTCCCAGTCACCTCTGGTCCCAGTCACAGACACTTCTGGTCCCAGTCACCTCTGGTCACAGTCACTTCTGGTCCCAGTCACTCAACCCTAACCCAGTCATTTCTGGTCCCAGTCACTTCTGGTCCCAGTCACCTCTGGTCACAGTCACTTCTGGTCCCAGTCACCTCTGGTCCCAGTCACCTCTGGTCCCAGTCACAGACACTTCTGGTCCCAGTCACCTCTGGTCACAGACACAGACACTTCTGGTCCCAGTCACCTCTGGTCCCAGTCACCTCTGGTCCCAGTCACTTCTGGTCCCAGTCACCTCTGGTCACAGACACAGACACTTCTGGTCCCTCTCACTTCTGTCAACTCCACCCATCAACTCCAACTTTACTTTTAATTCTGTCAATAACTGAAATATTGCAACACATTATTGACAAACCAAAACCTCTTCACGTTTATTCTTTTAAAAACGTAAAATTTTTTTAGGACGATATGAAAATTTCATCCCACAATTATCTTCGTCAGAATCACGGTGAGATTCACGACACGACAACAGACTGGAATCGTTTGCCAGCCGGCCAATTGTAACTTCTGTGGATATTCCGCATCATAGCAACCAGAAAGGCAACCACAGCATCAACAACAAACAAGAATGTAATACATTTTAAAGCCGTCATCTTTGTCATTTAAAAAAGCAACAAAACACCATGAAACAGCAGAACAATAACGCTTATTTACAGAACAGTGAAGTGAAAGGAAAAAAGGGCAACGATATCGCACGCCGTGCTGTTGAGCCAGTCATCATCACCGCGGGGAAACTCCTCATCGCGACAGCCGACTCGCTTTCCACACTGTGATGTTGATTCCTACTGAATCTTCAACTACAGCAGCGAAACAAGTCGACACGGACGGACCGCCGGCATCCGATACAACCTCACCTTCCTCCAGAGGATTCACCTGCATTCTTAATTAATACTTACAACTATCCTTAAATATGAATTACAGTCTAACAACTGTCTCTTCTCCACTTTATATTCTCTCTGTATTGTGAGAATAAACCGACTTTATTTGGCTATGGGACTGTGTTGGACAAAACAAGACTTATGAGGATCATTTGTAGACCCAATGAACAATCAAGATGTTGAGAAAAATGATGGATCGGATTAATCAATAATAAATAGAATTATGTGAAGCCCTATCTGCACATTTTTCTTTCTTAACTCGTATATTCTATCCCTTATTGAACACATATTAAACGTACAGTTTGCCCCTATGTGATGACACCCTTATTGATCGTTTTTCCAATGAAGTCGCTACTAAACTTAACGAGCCTGAGCCGACATCCAGCCAGGCAGCTGAGGTAAACACAACAACACCACCGGATGTACGCTTTTATCCGGAGAACCTTGAAGTACAATGAGTCGCATCAGGAAAAAATCAATAAAAAAAAATAATTCTCTTTTTGTCCTTCATTTTGCTTTAAAACGATTGGTTAAGACTTCCTGTTCTAACGAGACTTTGAAGAGCGAGCTGAGAAACCAGGCAAGAAAATTCAAAGAAAATACATTTAAATTTGTAACTCCACATTGTGACAAGTAACTGGTGAAAAAACTAAATATACATGATTTAAATATGACTTTGCGTGACGAAGGGGACGAGCTGTTGGCTCCGCTACAGACAGCCGTGTCCCCCGGGGTTGGCGTCTGGCGTTGATGATGTCACAGCAGAGCCGTGACCAAGAGGCTGGCTACGACTTAGCCGTCTGGCAAGCAGACTGTGTGTGTGTGTGTTTATATATGTTCCCACGCCTTCATGCATCAAAGTGTATAATTTGCAGTGGTGTAACAGACCGTAGCTGATCCGTGATCAGCGCGGACCCCCCACCACGGTTCACCACGCACGTGGAATTAAATGTAAATATGTAATTAACGTCGCACGGCTCAATCATCCCAGTGTGAAATAAAGTTTTACAGTCGATCGTTATCAGACAGTTTTCAGTATAAATACGTGATCAGGAGATCGGAATTAATGCTTCCTGTCACCTGATAGCGCTACGTTGTAACAGGTGATGCTAACGGAGCTACATTATGATGATTTTTTTTATTTTACAGCTGTTTGATGTTTTCACAGCATATATGAATTATAAAATAGATTTTTATTAAAAAAAAATATATAATACATTAATATAAATTATGAAAAATAATGAATAGAATAAAGAAATAAATATTAAAGAGGGACTCTAAGCTGCTTATAATACATAATTAAAATAATTAAAAATACTAATGCGAAGGTAGATTATTTTTTTAAAGCAGATGTTACATAGTCTACACATATTTCTTCTGAACCTAACCAAGTAGATTTATTATCCACACTAGACATGGAACATTATGAAAATGTTCATGTAACTCTCTCTCTTAAAGATACTGGAATCACATTACATTTAGAAAAGAAACAAATATATTGATTGTGTCACAGATGAGAACACACAACATCCTTTTTTTGTGGGGAAAAAAATCTAATTATCTTAATTAAATACAAATTAAAAATAAATTCTCTTAAAAAGTGATATATGCTCCATTTTATTTCTGCAGATCCGTGACTCAAAAGTTTTGTAATCATTTGTACCCCTAGTCATTCGCCTGTACTGATCTGAGAATGGATCAGTTTTATGTCTGGATGTGTGTATAAGATGTGATGAGTTCATGGTTTGCACACTATGTGTATGTAAATGTACGAGCAGATTTGCTTCAGACTAAGATCTGTGAAACCAACACAGCTCATTTAATGACATATTTCCTCCTCAGAGACGACTGTTTGACCTCTACGCAGAGAACAAACATGTTGCATTGTGTTTCATTTGTGCAAAATAAAAAATCAGTCCTGCAGCATTTGTCTTTTCCCCCATGAATGTCAGATGTGTGTCTTGGCGTGAGGTCTTTGGGACTGAACAGCTCTGCAGTAATCCTCCTGCTTTCACCTGAGAGGGATCGGTGGTTACAGCGAGTTCACGGATGAATCCGGACCCCCGTCTGCGGCGCCGAGACACGGAGCGTCGTGACTGACTGAGGTTAGCGTAGGAACACGCTCCAATTTAAAAAAACACCTCACCCTCCTCCATCTATTGGTACATCTCATCTTCCAACATCTTCCCTCCCCTCCTCCCTCTGTTTTCTGTCTTTTCAATCTGTCAGAGTCACACACAGGTACGGGATTACACTCAGGTGTCTGTTTGTGTGTGAACACACACACACACACACACACACACACACACACACACACACACACACACACACACACACACCAGCCAAAACGCTCACTGAAGAAATTGGCTGCCTCCATTTTCATAAAAAGGGGGGTGGGGGGTAAGAAAAAAAAACAACAACAACACCAGTGCTCGGGGATTCCTGCTAATTGCTTGCACATTCCCTCTCTTCCTCCGGCTCGATTAAAGCCAGGCCACCATCTCCCTTTCAAGTCTGCAGTTCTGCCCACAAGCCCTTCTACTGTACCCCCCCGTCCGAGAGCACATCCATTTTTCATTTGCAGACGGCGTTACGACAGCATGGATGTGAGACGGCGGGAGAGAAAATGCCGACGCAAAGTCTCCTGTGGCAGCCGGGATGTTTCCAGCGTACGTGAGGTCCTCTTATATGTGTTTCTGCCCCGTGTGGTGGAGTTGTGCTGGTGCACGTGTCACTCGCCACCTGATCCGTGTGTCCTGTGCACACCTGTGGTTAAAGAAGTCGTGCATCCTGTTTTTCGTGCACTGATAAAGCTGCTTTACAACCAATCTGTGTTGGAATCGGCAGGAGGACGGCTAGTTAGCATTAGCAGCCAGTGGAATAACGGAGCTAAAAGTTAACGTTGAAGGAAGTCGGATTGGATAACATGATGCGTTCAAGCTCTAGTCAGTAAAAATTCGTATTTGTAATAAGGTCAATTAAAACGTTATCACGATGTGTAAAACATGTCATTTTTGGTGAGGAACTTGAATACAGTTGTTTGAAGGGGATGTTTTCAATATTATATATATAAGATATTAGAGAGGGATTTATATCATATATATTATTTTGTTTATAAAGCTCTGGTATCCGATCAGTACTTGGTATCGGGCGACACGCGGGTGTGAAGGGAAAAATGGTTTCCAGAAACAGGGATAAAATTAATGTATCCTGTATTCATGCTGGGAGACTTTATGATTCACGATCAATAAATTGTTCTTATTTCAGTAAAAATGTCTTAAATTTGACGCAATACAAATATGTATTTCTTAAGAAAATGTAAAGTGATTCCAGTATTTTATTTTGTAATTTAATACATTTATTAATAAAATCAAAAATGTTATATTATTTTAAATAACATTTTAATTTAATTAATAATAATATATATAATTTATTCAAATTTTGATCGGGATAATATTGTGAATTATTTTCAGTAGAGGAAGTGACATTTCAAAACCTGATCAAATAAAACTTTAACAAGGTCTACGTCCTGTTTTAATGGAAACGAGGCGTTCAGCTGAGCAGTTTTTCTAGAAAGTGGCGCCCTGGTGAGAATCAAACCGCTAACCTCCACCCTGCCCTGCTCAGCAGCTGTCTGTCTGCTCAGCTTACAGGATGTAAATGAGGCAGTGTGTCTCACCTCCTGTTCTCCAGCAGCGTGTCGTACCTACATGTCTCACTGCCAAACGCCTGGTTTAATCCTCAACTCGACAACGGGGAGAACTCGTAGTCTTCTATCTCTTTACATGGAGGTGAGATCTGCTCGGCACTTGAGCGCCACACCACTCCTTTAGACCTCACCTACAGATATTACACTAACTGATGTAGATAAGAGTACGGATGCAATGTTTTTGGGCGCTGCATGTAAAATGACATCGTCACAAAGACAGCAGAGTGAAGCAACAATGTAGCCGTGTGTTTGCAAACGATGACATCAAAGTGCATGAAGCTGAGCAGGAAGCAGGAAGTGTGCCACTCGTGATGCAACTCGCTTCTGCAGCTCAGAGTGCAGGTTTTTTTTTTTAATTGGGTGGGTCACACATGACGTGTGTGTGTGTGTAGGGGGTGTGTGTGTGTGCATGCTCCTGCATGTTTGTGTGTGCTACACTCTTTAGCACGTTTTTGGAGAAGAGGAAGCTTTGCAATGAAGGTTTGTGGGAATTCATGGACATGGGCATCGTCAGACATCTTGCAATAATTACTATATAAGGGAGGGGAGGAGGAGGGGGTTCAAATGGAGAGGAGGGGAGCAGCAGAGCGCCATGTCTCCCCCGCTCTGCTCTGTTCTGTTTGTTGCCTCTAAATTAAACTAGCTGCAAAAAAAAAAAAAAAAAAAGGGAGTGAAAGTAGCCGGCGTGGTGGAAATTGTACTGCGGCGTGCGTCCTCGACACAGAAAAGCAATATGAAGCAGGAACCGAGACAAACCGCCCTCGCCCCCGTGCAACAGGACTCGCTTGCTTGCTGGAAACCTGTACGGCGAGCTACGATCTGCAGTAGATGGGTGTGTGTGTGTGTGTGTGTGTGTGTGTGTGTGCGTGTGTGTGTGTGTGCGCGGTGGAAACTGTTGCCTAATTACACGATGGTGAAGCAGAGCGGCCTGTCATGAGCGGAGACGGCGGAGGACCACCGTGTGTGTGTGTGTGTTTTGGGATTTTTCTAAACGTGCATCGACTTTATTTTCCTGCATTTATTGTGTGACTCAGCGAATCATCCTCCACTTTAAAAGCAATCTACTGCATTTCCATTGAGCTTAAAGAATCGAGCTCTCTGTGAAGTCACAACTACGAATGGATCAAATCTCAAGGGCCGCCTCGTATCGGTTCCTCATCCTTGACTTTCGCCCGATGAAAAGCCGCCTAAACAACGCTCCGCGGCCGACCGTGTGAATGACAAAAAAAAGAAACTTCCCCCAATTTAACGGCTATAAAAATAACCGGACTGGTGTAGCCGGATCCTGTCTGACTTGATTTTTTTAAATGACTGGGTGTTCTTTCTAGTGATGCACATTGGGATGGTTGCTATAAAGCAAAATAAATTACAAGGTTTAAACAAAATAAGGTTGGAACTACAGGGCTCAAAGGGATACGCTGCTTAAATACATTCCACATTAGTCCGTAAATCCCACACCCATGTTTGACTGCACTTATTTTACTACTTGTGTTAGCATTAGATAACGCCTCCGTATAGCATATTCAATCATAAAGCCACACAAAGTATCTTAATGTAAGTAACCAACTGGGGAAGTAATCTATGATACAATCATAATCATACAATGCATATCTAGAAAGGCTGTGGAGAAGAATGAAGGGGGCGCTGGTGTCAACCAAGGGTTGGTGATAGTGTAAAAACACACTCTCTGCTCTGATTTGCTGTTTCTCAAAAGAAATAACACACCTGTCCATGATGCATCTGTGTGTGTGTGTGTGTGTGTGTGTGTGTGTGTGTGTGTGTGTGTGTGTGTGTGGCTTCAAACATCAGGTAGAAGAGTGTGTGTGTGTGTGTGTGTGTGTCTATGTAAATGTGTGCGTGGGAGAAGGAAAATAAAAGAACAAAGCCGATGGAGGAAGACAGAGATATAAAGACAAACAAGAGAAAGTGTGTGTGTGTGTGTGTGTGTGTGTGTGTGTGTGTGTTGTAACTCTAATGAATGCGTTCGGTGTTCCTTGAAGTGTGCATGATGAGTGTCCGTGTTGACGCATCTACATAATTGTTGTACGTTTGTCAACCAACAAAAGATGTAAATAGAGTGAATTGTGTGTATAATTATGTGTGTGTGTGTGTGTGTGTGTGTGTGTGTGTGAGAACAGTAAATGTGACCCGGCCAGTGTGTGTGTGTGTGTGTGTGTGTGTGTGTGACTTTAAAAAAATAAAAAAGTGTGCGTTTGTCGCTGTCTTGTTTTTGTGATATTTCAGTGCTGGTGTGTGTGAAGCACTGTATAATCATTTGTGTGTGTGTGTGTGTGTGTGTGTACACGTGTATGTGTGTGTGTTTCTCCTCTGCCCAGATGGCTGGAGCCTCTGAGATCTGTTGCCAGCGGTGAATACTGATCAGAGATCACTGTCACATCTACAGCACGCACACACACATACATACACACACGTCATCCATCTTCCCTCACACACACACACACACACACACACACACACACACACACACACACACACACACACACACACACACCTCCACTTCCACATGGTGGAACTACTAATTCCCAGAGCCACTGTGTGTCCTCCATGCTGATACGTTGTTGGCTCTGCAGGTCGCGGCTGCAACGCTGATTACCTGTCTGTCTGTCTGTCTGTCTGTCTGTCTGTCTGTCTGTCTGTCTGTCTGTCACACCTGAAGAGCGACGCCCTGCCACTCAGGGACATTTCAGTTTCACGTCGTGATTATGATATTTAATTAAGACTGTTGTTGGGGGGGACAGACTTAACTCTCAACTACGAAACTATTTAATCGAGCAGATGGAGAGAAAATGAATCGGCGGCCAGTTTGATAATTTATTCATCCTCGAGTCATATTTCATAGACGCAGTTCCGGCTTTGCAAATATGACAATTTGCCGTATTTTTTTGTCTAGAGGGAAAATAAACTGAATACTTCTGGTTCCACAGACACATCCAGGGTATTTTTCAGAATTTACTGAAATCTTTAAATAACAGCTTTTGGAAAAACAAAAAAATACGTCTTCCTGTTACATCATTTTTTTGGTGGAAAAGAGTCGCTCCTCCTGAAATGCTGATTGTGATGCTTTCAACAAGAACGTGACACAGATATACATCAAGATATGGCAGGAATGCAATGTCCTGCAATGCAGCATTGCAGCCGCTTTGCATTGCATCAGAGCAAACTTCTCCAACGCCACAGAATCTTTGTACGATATGATCTCAATATGATTCCACTGCATTCCCATTTTGAAGGTCACCTTTTGTTTAAGTGATGTCAAAGAAATATTCGCAAATATTTGAAATATTTGCATCGTTACAAGCTGCGAATTTGCTCCGTTTTTGAGAGCGAGCGAAGAAAAATCCTAAAAAGGCAAACCGAGATCTAAAAATCAGAAACTACCTCACGTTATAGCTCATAAAGTACTTCTACTCCCACATGCACCGGCTGCTTACCTCCACCTGTCGGCAGGTGTAACACTGATAATATGCTAATGCTGCCCGATGACCCTCGACCAATCAGAACAGTTTAAAGCCACATTTTGTTTCCAGCTGAAAAGGTGCCGAGGTGCACAAAAGACCAGAGGAATCTAAATCCTCAAAAGTAATCGCCGGGTCACCGGAGGAGGTGATCAATAAGCCGACCAGATCAGTGCGGACGTAGTTCGGTCGGCAAATCGTAGCCGCATTCCGCGTCACACGGGAATGAAATAACGAGCTGGCTCAGATATCCGACGTTACCAGATCAGACGTTTTGACGACCTGTGATTGGTCGTTTTTGAACACCTTTTTCACGTTCGCGGGGAACCGAATTGTTTCGGCCGCCGAGGATCAAACCTGCGTTCTCCTCCTCCAATCAGCACGCAGCAAATGGATGCAAACGACTCTTCAGAGGGACGAACACACAGCGGCGTCCATCACGCCCCGACACACACACACACACACACACACACTCTAAGATCTAGTTAGTGTGCACGGTGCGTGACGCTCACACACACACACACACACACACACACACTCTAAGATCTAGTTAGTGTGAACGGTGCGTGACGCTCGCTCGCTCGCTCACACACACACACACACACACACACACACACACACACACACACACACACACACATATATATTCTCACGGATTATCCCGTACACAAAAGGGTTGTGTACTACAAACAAAAACACGCCTTTACACGCCTTTACACACACACACACAGGCTCAGATAATATTCCCACACTTGCTTTATCCCACATAATGTCCCCATCACACACACACACACACACACACACTGAGACGCAGTATCCCACAGCAGACATAATGAAAGTGGCGTTGCAGCCGCATCACACCTCCAAATGGGTTCTGGTCTCTCGGAGGACTTCCTCTCTAATCTGTTTTATCTCACACACACATAAAAAAACACACTTCAAACACACACACAGATGTATGGAAGTACACACATCTTTTTTTTCTTCTCCTTTTTCTTTCCTCTCTCAAATCGTACGCCGACACGTGTGCACAAAAAAAAAAAACCCCGCTACTTCTCGTCGTGCATCCATCCCTCTCTCCTTATAACGAGGCACTTTGCCCCCCCACAACCGCAAAAAGCACACAAGAGAAAGTGCATTTTTTTGGAGCTCCGCATTCCAGCTCGACAGGTATACTGCCTGTCTCCCTCTCTCCTGGAGGGGGGGGTTTGCATTATCAAATACCGCCGTTTCTAGAGGGGTTTTTTTTTTTTTTTAGTTCCTGAACTGAAAGAAATACGACGCGGAAAAGACTCTCGTGTCGCATACCAGACATAAACAACAAGAAGAAAAACAAAAAGAGGAGGGAAAAAAATGCATTTCTGTAAGCAACAACAAGGGCTCGGACAACTCCACCTCCCCTGGAAATAAAAGCATTCCGCTCACAAACAGAACATTGCCGCATTCCTAAGTAGCAAACCACGAAAACCACCACGTATGTACAGTAGAGAACGCATGCACACACGCCAACATCTGGCGTCCCTCAGGGTGGAAGTGGAGGTGGGACTCGCACATGTTTTGCATGGGCAGAGGGGGGTGGAGGGGGTTCTCAGGTTTCACTAGGTAAGGGAACCCCGAGGTTCTCCCAGTGAAACGCCGTCTCTCCCACAGCTGAGGAGGGAGACGCTCAGGTCCACTTACCCGAAGGCACGAAATGCAGAACTTTGTTGGTCTCCATGGTCTGAGCGAGTGGTTGCTTACACTTCCTCTCTCCAGCCGCCTCTCCGTCCCCCCTGTCGTCCCCCCCCACTCCTCCAAGTCAACCCATCATGTTATCCTGTGCTGATGAGTGTGAGATCACCTCTGCTCCCTGGCTCCGCTCTGTTTCTGACTGCTGCCTCTCAGACACATGCAGTGACTCAGCCCCACTCTGCCTGCCTTTGCCTTGCCGTCTCGCCCGCTGGGTCCTAGTGCCCGCCCCCGTCCTCCTCCCCCCTCTTCACTACTCTGGCTCGGCCTATGGCTGGCCGGCATGCAGCGAGGGCGAGCCTCGTGTCGAGACACACCCCCCCACCCTGACACGCGTCTCTCTCTCTCTCTCTCTCTGCAACCTGTCTCCAGCTCACCTGGTCGCCATTGCTTCGTCCGATAACCGCTCAGACCGACTGAACTTGTTCAGCGTGAATGTGAGCGTATCTCCCGCAGTGATGTCATGTGCATGCACACACATGCTGCCGTGTGGAGAAATGTCAACCCAATGATCGGAGGCTGAAGCAAGAAAGCAACGTGTTGCAATCGCCTGATGATTTGGCAAGAAATACAGCGATGCTGTCAGAAAAGCTTTGTCTTTCTCTGAGAAATGAGGTGGATCGTAATTTATTGGAGATAAATCGAAAACAATACACTATTCTATTTTTTTTTCTCTCTTGAAAAGAGAGGCTCCTTGGGTTCTGGAATTTCTGAATTTTCACAAATTTAAGACATATAAAACATTGAATGAATAAATAAATACAATTAAATAAAAAAAAAATATATAAAATTAAATAAAACATTAAAATAAATAAAATATAAAATTAAATAAAACATTTAAATAAATAAAATATAAAATTAAAATAAAATGAATACAAAATAAAAAACCCTACTGTCGTCATCTCATCAATCTTTGAGTAAAATAAAATAAAAACATGATTGATGATTTCATTCTAGAGCAAACTACAATCAAAACTAAAATTACATTTTTTTACATTTGTATGAGATATTTCATGTCATGTAAATATAATACTTTGTAGTTGAGGAAAATAAAGATCAAATCGAATCAAAGCACAACTATCGCTAATTACTTTCTCACCACCATGTTTTTAACCGCCACTATGAGAAATGATGGCAAAGAGCACGGACACGCGCCTGTCACGCCGAGCTACGGGGAACTGGGATCAGATCCGGGATCAGATCTGTGTCGAAGCCTCCGCATTCAGTCGCCAAATGCAATCCTGCATGACGACAGGTAACCTGCACACGCAATACGAGACGCTGCTGATGTGATACTAGTCACTGTAAATACACCGATCCAATCAATTAATTACAAAAATTAAAATTAAAAACATACTTTGTACTATAATACGTGCATCGGATTTGGGCAGAAACCACACATCATGATATTTGTGATATTTTTTAGATTTTATCTGGTAAATGTCGTAATGCAGCCTTTTAAACCCGACACTTATTCCCCATCATGATGCTCCACTCCACTACGACCTCTATCAGGTAACGTACGACTCCAGGGCAGAATTCTTTTGACGTGAGCGGTCGTAACCCTGGAAGAACCGGTTCTCCTGGATGCTCCAGGACGACTCGCGGGCCAAACAAACACAACAACAAGTCTCCGGGTCGTGTTGTTAGCAAAGAGGCAAAGTCAACAACTTTCACATCAGCTTCCACCTCCAGGTCAGTTAATGACAGTTAGGATGGGAGCATCAATTTGGGGGAGGGAAAAATCCTGCACAGGGATCCACATCATGCTTGTGCCAGATTTGAATACTAATCCTGTTTCCACCATTAATGACTCCACTAATACGGAAAAATGAAAAGCTGTGCGTGTCGCCTCGTGGTTTTCACACCCGACACACGATGCTTCCACCAGGAGGAATCCCCGATGTTTTGTCTCGAAATCACACGTGAGAAGTGAAAACAGAAAAATGCTCGTTGGTGTTTGGAATGTTCTCTATACTGTTTATCTATTTTCCTCCAGGTAGCAAAAACGAGTTGGCCACATTATTTATGCCCGCTAGGAATCTGGTGGGTTAGGTTTTGTTGTATATTCTAGTCGTTAATATAATAATTAATCATAATATATTCTAGTAGTTAATATAATAATTAATAATAATATATTCTAGTCGTTAATATAATAGCGGGTTAGGTTTTGCTCCTAGTACACCGCCTAGTAATAGTGATAAACAGAGAGGGAGCAAGAATATTTTTAATTTACTCTTTTTTTTTATTACTAAAAATCAATATTACCAATATTGAAGCTGATCTGAAGTATCTATCTTCTGCATGTATTATTGCATTAAGTAAAAGAGGAGGATTTTTGGGGCATATATTGTTCAAGAGGTGCACAATAAGACCCAGAATGTGATCTAAAAAGGGTTAAATAAAAGAAAAGTATAAATAAATACTCTTGTTTTGCCCAGCTGCTTGAACATTCCATGTTGTGACAGATCATTGATTAACATCATGGCTCAAATATTTACATCGTTAGATGTCAGATTAACTAAAAAGTTGCCTTTCACAGCGCGGGATTAGCTTCTTTATTCGTAGTTCAGTTGGATTTAGTGGAAACCGAGCAGACACAGAGGAACAACTGGATCAAAAAGTTAATTTCCCCGCGCTGATATAAATGCTCTGTGAAAGGTCTCTCATTTGCATAAGCCAGCATATATAACATCACGGCGTGCGGTATGGCCGGAGGCTGCTGCTTTGCATAAAAACTGTTACGCACTTGGAGGGCAAATGCGTCACTCGGTGAAACGGGGCAAACACCCCCCCCCCACCAGAGGATAAATCCAAGTGTTCGCGTAAACGTTACAAACCCGGCGTGTTGGTCAATAACAGCGAGCGTCGTTGACGACCTGAAAACAAACGTGGCCTTTTTTTCTTTTTTATCTACGGGGGATCGAAGTGACGCGTTGAAGCTCGAAAATTTAAATCTCATTAACATGTCGTGCTCCTCACCTGAGGCGTTGAACGAAGATGAACTCCTACTACAAAATAAAAAAATACCTTTAAGTCATGTGATATTCTGGCTTTATTGTCTTAACTGAAATCCTTTCCCTGCTTTTACATTTATCTCTCGACTTGTTGTGTTGTGGAGGATCAGCTGAGCGCCTTCGGGCTTCTGATCAGGTGACTGGACAGGAGGTCAAGGGTCAAACCCGTCCTACCTCCCTCTCTGGAAGTCACACCACGGTTTTCACCGCCGTTGCTGCCACATAAGGACGGTTGTTTGACACGTGGAAACGAAGCTTTTGCCTCGATTGTCGGAAATTGTCGTGCGAATTTGTTGCGCCTTGTTCCTTCACTTTCACCAGCGAGTCATCAAATGTGATTTTTTAGAGCTCTGCCTGTCTGCTGTGGCCGAAAACGACACTATGAGAGTGGTGAGAGTGAAGTAAAAACTGTGGCGTTGCCAGCTGGACAGCCAAACTATGAGACGATACTCTGGCGCCATGACGACGAGGAGAGCCGGAGATTCACATGGCGATAATGGTGAATGTTTATAAATGACCTTTAACAAAGGTGACGCATCTCTGCTGTTGTTGTTACTTATCATTATTACTAACAAAAAAAACATGTGAAAATATTCAAATATTCACAGGGGCTTTTATCAACAAAGATATACGAGTAATTCTTTGAATTATTGTGCAATTTTTTACACCATAGTGAGAGAGAGAGAGAGAGAGAGCGTTGGATCTAAAAATATCATGAGAAAAAGGGGGAGAAGGAAGCGTTATGCAAACAGAAATATTTAACTATTATTTCAACTCTAATTATAGCTGCCGGAAATCAGAGTCCAGCTGTTTAAAAAACAAAGAGCACCCTCCGTGCTGGAACAGGGAACAAACATTTCATTATCTCATCTGCAACTTATTCAACCACACCAATATTTTTACCTCCAAAAACCCAGAAAGAACAGATGACCTGCCACGGCCGCATGTCCAGCTGTCCCTGACACCGAAACCCTCACTGTCGACTTCACGCAGGCCCCTTTGGAAACGACCTTCGAGAGCTAAATCTCCGTGTGACTACCGTAAAGGCTTTGGTAGAGGATCATCTTTAAAAAAAGGAGCGTTATTGTGGCAGAAAACGACTATTCTCCATGTAAATATACAGTAACGTTGCTCCCTCTGTGTGTGTTGTTATTGGAGCGTCTCCCTCCATCGTTGCTGCAGTTAGCACTGTTAGCTGCAAGCCGCCGGCTCAACTGTCGCCACATTGAGAGGTGATAGTGACCATATTATAATTTGGGTTATTGGTGTTTTAATCAGGAATAAACTAGACATATACTCCACCGTAATACAACTCTGTTGTTACGTTTAATTTAAAAGTTTTTTTTACTTGGATGATTTATTTGTAAATTATCTTGATGTGGTATTTTAATTGGTGTGCTGTAATTTGCAGCTTTTGTATTTTCCTTTTATATTTGTGCTCTTAGCTTGAAAAGAAGAAATACAATATTATTATTATTATTATGATTGCTATTTAAAATATCCTGCTTTGCTGCACTTTTGTTGGGTGGGAAATTTTGTAAAGTAAAGTACAAAATAATTGTTCGATTAATTGATAATTAAATAAATTGGTCACTTGGGTGCAGCTTCAGGTAAACAGGCTTTGCTGTGTCAGCATGTCTACCGTAGGCGTGTACAGTTAGCGCCGTTAGCTATGAGCTACCAGCTCAGGCGTCGCCACGTCGAGCGCCGCTCCCAACATCCTATTATGCAACTTTAATCCTAAAGTCCTAAATAGTGTTTGTGCGTAGGTTTACAGTGTGGAGTTGTTACTGTATTTTGCCCGGACCTGCACATGCTGTGGGTGTGTTTCTCCAGCCTGACATCCATCAAAAAAAAAAAGAAAATCCCATCATCCCTCTGACTCCAGCTGAGGGCTTGAAGCCAGCTCTGCTTCTTTCTAGTCAAAAGAATGTCTAATTGGCATCAAAATGTAGTTCCACCTCATACCTGGAGTAGGAGGTGGCTGTAAAACAAACCCCAACTAGATAACATTTCAGGTTTAGATGACAGCGAGTGCATGGGAGGGGAGGGGGGGTCGGGTGGGAACAGCCTCCAGGAAGCTTATGTGTCTCTAAGCGAGTGATGAATCACGGCTTGTGAAACCGCCAAAGAAGAGCAATAAGGAGAACGGAGGGAGTTTAGCATTCAGGAGCTCCTCTCCAACCACACACACACCGAACATCTCAAACTAAAGGTACGGGTGTAAATGTGATAGGCTGCTCTCTTTGCTCCGCCTACTTTCAAGTCATACCTGTAGTCCTTCATCACACTGACTCAGACAACAACATAAACTACAGGACACTTTGTTTACCTACTGTCGGCAACAATCAACACCTTTTTAAAGATGGTCCACCTTTGCTAAACATCAGAGCCGGACCACAGCTTTCACAACGCAAATAAAGCTTCATGTCAACAGAAACCTACTTTTCCATTATTATCCTTATTTATTATCCTCTCACAGTTACCTATTCAATCAAAAATAGACACACAACTGTATTTAAAAGGACAGTAAATTCCATATCTACCCTCTGTTGTGCTTTTTATCAAGCTAGTTTGCCTAGATTTGGATATATCACCGATATAATGGGACTATAAAGCACAGAAACACAAATGTTTATGACTTGGTCGGAACTACTTTCCTTCTGCCAAACCGAATCACGCCTGCAGAAGCAGGAAGCGTGCATCTACAACATGCAGCTGTGTGGGTTTTAAATGCATAATGTTGTATAACTGTCACCTTTCACACGTTTTAATCAGATGTTTAAATGTCAACAGTTGTTTACTGTTCTGTAAATTCCTGCATAGATATTAGCCGTTTTTGTTGTTTTTTTCAACCAGTCCTCCTGGTTGTTAATTTTTCCTCCTAACTGGCACTTACGTTAGTATTTTGCACTTTGTATCTTAGCACGTATCTCTGCTGTACATTACATCCGAACCGATTTTCAGTCCGGCGTTGTGAGTGTTCGGTGTCCTTTTGTTGTTGTTGTTGTCCTTGTGCCAGATGCCAGGATGTGGCGGCGTACAGCTCATTAGGATGCCAACGTGCCTCCCTCTAACCGGGCGTTAACACTTTTCACTGAGATATTTTTTTTAAATCCTGCCGACCTTGTTTGGAGAAGCCGCGGGGCTTCCTGAGGTAGCTGCGTCGGCACTTGTGTGGTATTAAATGGAAAAAACGGCATGGCGAGTAATGAAGCACAAAACAGCGGCGGCTATTGCCTCAGTGAGTCATCAATCAGTGAGGGAATCCTGTTTTTGACTGGGAACAACCTTCATTAGCAGCCGAGTGTGTGTGTGTGTGTGTGTGTGTGTGTGTGTGTGTGTGTGTGTGTGTGTGTTTTAACTACACCTCAGCGTCTGCATCAGCAGGCATCTATCTTGTCTTTCTGTCTGTGTGTAGGCGTCTACTTTCTCTCTCCGCTTGTGCGCCTGTCATGTTTGTGTGTGTGTGTGTGTGTGTGTGTGTGTGTGTGTGTGTGTGTGTGTGTGTGTGTGTGTGCATGCATGCATTCGGGGAAGTCTGTATGTTTTTTTTGTTTTTTCCTTCAGCCTCGTCTTTGTTGTTGATGCTGTACTCTGGCACAGGAAGAGAAAGAGAGAGAGAGAGGGAGAGAGAGAGAGAGAGAGGGAGAGGGAGAGAGAGAGAGAGAGAGAGAGAGAGAGAGAGAGGCACAGCGGTAATCATAACAACAAGAGGGAGAAGAGAGAGAGAGAGAGAGAGAGAGAGAGAGAGAGAGAGAGATAGAGAGCAGGAGCTATCAGAATATACCCTCCCGCAAATCCCTCTGTAAGGGTACGGCTATGTGTGTATGTGTGTGTGTGTGTGTGTGTGTGTGTATGTGTGTGTGTGTGTGTGTGTGTGTGTATGTGTGTGTATGTGTGTGTGTGTGTGTGTGTGTGTGTGTGTGTGTGTGTGTGTGTGTGTGTGTGTGAGAGAGTTTTGCCAAAGCGTCGCAGGCAGATTTCAGGTCACAAACTAGCTGCAGATTTAATTTGGAGAGGACCAACTTGATTATGTTCTCTCAGGCAGAAACGTCTCACTGTAACCGAGATGACGCAGGTGAAAACACACACACACACACACACACACACACACACACACACACACACACACACACACACACATTGTTGCAGGGAAACAACACGATTCAATGCAAGGATCAAGTAATTTGTTGTTTAATTCTGCCGGGGTGCATTACGGTTTCCTGTCGTGTTTAACGGCCAATCACAGCGTGGCACAGAAAAGCCAAAGAATTGATTGGTGTGAGGCGGGTACCTTCATCACACCGGCAGTTTAATAACGTGGTCAAATGAACCTCCGTAGTCTGACATTGTGTTTATAAATACATCATAAATCTTTATGGGTTCATGGGTTCATTTAATTTGATGAGAAACGTCATGAAGAATAACCTTCGGAGGACGTTTCAGCTTCTTTAAAAAACACGACACAACACATCAATGTTCAAAATTCAACGCTGTGATAAACTCTCCCTGTCACACTGTGGGCGAGTGACGCCCTTTGACCTCCCATTGTGACACTCAGGACAAAAGGAAGTGTGCAAACAATTTAGTAAAAAAAACATAATAATTATTGGCAACTTCCTGTCATCCTGTTTTTAGCCCGGCAACCGAACACAAACCAATAAGATTCATTCTAAGTCTGAAGGTCGGGTTTATCTGTTCAAATCCATGTAATACAAAAAACCTTGACCTTCCTTTGCACACATTTTATTTTTTTAAACAAACGCATCACTGTTTCTCAGCCCCGAGTTTGACGGGATGAATCCTCCGCGATGTGCGACGCAGTAAATCCCACTTTGCTCGCTCAGAGTAAGCTGCTCTGGAAAAACCTGCATGACATAACCGCCCGAGATGTAACAAAGAAAAAAAGGGAAAGTTTAAACTGGTTCTCATTCACTTTCCCTCGATCCATTTCGAACCAGCGACCCTCTCTGCTCACAAACACATGAACTTCCTTCTCCCATGAAAACAGGCTTTATTAATCCACGAGGGGAGACGACAAGGGTAATAAATGACAAATAAAAGAACATGTAAAAAGGATAAATGTCTCCCTGATGCAGATGTAAGATTGATAGATTAATAGTTACATAAGAGTGATGATCCTGTACAGGTTTACACGACGGCAACGCAGATTAAGACGAAGCATGACTAAGGATTTATCTGTCATTGATCATGACAAGCACTCTCAACAGGACACATTATAACAGTGAGACATGCACATACACACTGCCCTCTGCTGGAAGCTGCAGACGCTCAAATCATGTTAATATATATATATATATATATATATATCATTTCTGTTCTTGTTTTTACTTCAATATCATAATTTTTTGTTTTGTTTTAAATCAGTGTATTGGAGATAGAGACCGTGCCCTTTGACCTCCAGCTTCCTGACACGTTTCCCCTCTTTGGACACCGCTCCACAGGAAATGTTTGTTGTCTTTAACAGTTTTAAAAAAAAAGGGCCCGTATGAGGAAGCAATGCTGACATAGACACTTTTTTTTTTTTTTTTACTTTTAAGTGAGCGAGCTCAACGGTCAAATCAGCAACACGGATCATCCGGCCTCCTCCTCGGCTGTAAATCACTCTGAGCAACAACACGACAACAACACTCCCGGCTTCTAAACATATTTGTCAGATACTGATATTAATGTGGTCCCAACCTAAAAAAATGGCCACGGTAATAATGTCTAACGACACTAATAATGACTGCTTGTGTGACTCGTTTTATCTGATGTGGCGGTTAAAGAGTTAATTCTGAACTCGCTACCCATCTCTTTTTTTTTTTTTTTTTTTCAGAGAAAATCATAATTTCCTGATGTTCATCATCCAGGATCCAGTCTGCAGAAGGCGTTTCCTTTTATCAGTAGGCTCCTACTTTGTGCTATTAATATATATATATATATATATATATATATATATATATATATATATATATATATTGAAAATAGATTAAGAAAGGAAGCTTTTGCTTGTCAACAACTGCTTTTGGAAGAAAACAAAATAACAATAAATGTGTCTTCCTGCAGCTATAGCTTTAAAATCCCATGCACAGGGAATGTATATAAAAAAATTTAAAAATGACGCTGCAATACACTGCAACGGGCACCTTGTTGTATTGTGCTGCAAGCAGGAAGACGGCTAAGACACAGTTAGTGGACAAACACATGGGTGGGATTTCCTCCCCTCCTGACTGGCTCCTGCCTCACATTGTCTGGGTTTTTTTTCAGATGCTGGACGAGTGCCGCTCGCCAAGCAGAATAACAAAAAATGCATGAAGCCGCATGCGGACGAATTAAAAAAAACGAAACACGCACTCTTGCTGATGATTTATCGACCTGCCGGCATCGTAGAGTTCGTTTTTCAATGTGTGATTCTAAACAGTGGTGGAATACGATGCATGTGAGAAGTATTATCGAATACTATTACTATCATTTCTGCAAGATACCATATATTTGTTACCTGCAGTAACCATCGTGTGGCTAAATTTAAGTGAATATTTAATTAAATTCTTGTTAAATTATAAAAAAAATCATCCACCTCTGGTTCCCAGAGTGCAGGTTGTAGTCTTCAAATATCATTTGTTTGACTGTTAGTTCATAAAATAGACAAAAAAAAGCATAAAATCTTCCCATTTCAGAAGATGGAATAAATGTTTGGCTGGAAACCGACTCAAAAAATTGCATTGCTTTAGCTGACATCGCATCTTTTTAATCACAGCAGGTCCCACAACAACCATTACACATGTTGAACATATCCGAGACCGTAGCCCGGTTTTAAACCCGGATGTCCGGAGGGCTTTTCACCTGCAGGCAACCAAATCAATGACTCCCAACGGGTCCCAGCTGGTGAAATCAATCAATAAATCTTACAATATGCGACACACTTTCAGAATCCACACGCTAAGTCCGGCACCATCACACTTTTTATTCAAAGCGTGCCAACTCGTAAACGCACTCGCCTTTGACCTTTGACTTTATTGTCCCTCGGGGGGAATCCATCTCCAAAGCATCGTACGTGCCAGACAACAATACAAGCAACAGCACAATAGCAACCATGAGCGACAAACAGTATACACCTCCTGCAGTTTGGCTGTGGTGGATCAGGCTTTTCCCCAAAGGGAGCCCACCTAGGTCCGGGGCAGTGGGGTGAGGTGGTGGTGGGGTGTGTGTGTGTGTGTGTGTGTGATGACCTGTTTTATTGTGGTTGCAATGCGTGCAATGTACAATTTAATTTATTTATTTTCTGGATTTTATTGTGGATTGTGATGAAAAAACATCTGTATGCCGTCAAAAGAGAGGGGGCCGAGTACACGGTCCTGGGGGACCCCTGGATTCTGTTTGTGAGGGAGTCTAATAACCAGTTTATGCAAACTGGTGAGGGTCCAGACTGGCTGGGATGTTGTTTGAACCAGAATAGGAGGAGGCGAGTGCGCCAAGGGGGCGGTGGTCATTTACACATGACAATGCAGACATTACATGGCCTTGAAGTGACAGCGGCCTTGTTGTTGAGCTCATGCGAGGTTGGGTGTGACCAGTTCTCCTGGCAGCCGTGGTGGGTATACGTGCGAGTTTGGTTTAGTAACGGATGGCGTGTTCAGGGAGCAGGTGGAATAAATCAAATCATACAAAAAGGGTCACTTGTGATTTAAAATCTTCCATTTCTCAAAGAGCCGGACCAAAGTTTATACTTTCTACCATTTTGGAACAAGGACGTGAAAAATTGGGTTTTCCACGGACCTCCTATCAGTGTGGAGCACTTGAAGGCATCACGCAGATGAGAGACAGTCGACACTATTTGTTGAGGGAGATGAGTCCCAGAGGCTCGCCTGCAGTTCCATCTACCTCCAAAGAGGCCGCTAGAAGCAACGCATCTCAAATCTTATGAACTGCCACGATGACGTATCTATTTAACCTGACAAAAAAGTGCTTCTAACAGCAACCGAGGGAGCCAGACGCTAAGTGAGTTACTTCGAGTGGATTGTTTAATGTGTTCACCAGCGAGCCTTAACGAACAATTAACACCGTGAACACACGGTTATCTAAGCTGACAAAAGCACAAAAACACACTCCGATCACGCTTTCGTAATGTTTGTTACAAATTATGAAACGCTGAATACATCCGAGACCTTGGGCTAGCTGCTGACTAATACCCAATTGTGAGTTTTTGAAAAAGATAAACAATTTTTTTTCAATTTCATGCATTTTTGTGAAGGCTCGGAAAACATTCAGAGAAATGAAAAGGTTCTTTGTGACTCTGTGACTCACGTCTGGAATAGTTCCTGGTTTTGAGTTCTGCCAATGTTGCTGGGTTTACTTTTCTGGGTCCCTAATCAATTATTAATCATTTGCAATAATTTTCCTGCATTAATTTGCATCGATTTATTGAGTGTACTCAGCTAATTCAACAGTGTGGTTTATACTGCAGGGAAAGTGCAGATATTGGCACTGATGAGTCTGTAACAGATGGTTCACCACAAACACACAAATCATTACGTCACTACCAGCACTCAGGGGTTTGGCTTGGTCTAAATGCTGGTACATATTCTTTAAGTACCAGAGGAAACACTGAATATAGGTTATTTTTATATATGTAAAAAAAAAATACGACATTGAGGCACTCCGCCAAGACTTAAAAATAAAATATGGAATCCCTGTATTAACCACATAAAGAAAAAATCCAATTACCGGCCTTCTGTCATAATAATAAGTCATAATTAGCCATGGTCACTTAATACAGCTCTCTCAGCCCTGCAAGTTGTTTTCTTTTATAAATATACTATGAATATATATTTTTTAATATTTATATATACAAATATATATGTATGTTAGATATTAAAATATATATTTTGTCACTTAATCAGCTCTCTGCCCTGCAAGTTGTTTTCTTTTAAATAAATAAATGTTTTTATATCAAAATATATCAAATTTTATATATTGAAATGTATATTTTGTCACTTAATACAGCTCTCTCTGTATTAATATATATTTTTAAATATATATTTAAAAATATATATATTATATTATATATATATACATACGTAAAAATATATACCATTTTATATATTCAAAGATTTCTTTGTTTTTTTTTATTTGAATCTCATCTTTTTATTTATTTATTTAGGATTTTTTATTATAGTATGGTGTTCTTGTCTTTTTTTGTACATAATATGTCACTGAATATGTCATACAGTGTTGTACATCTTGTTCACGCTGTAAACAAACTAAAGAAAAAGGTTTTAAACTGAACTGCAGACTTTCTTTTTTTTTTAAATACGTACTGTACAGTACGACCAGGAGTCGCGGCTTATTCTCCCGAGTAGGTCAACATGTAGAGCGCGGCATTACTGGCGTCAGAGATGGAAGGTCGAATCCCACCGGGACGAAAACACAACATGCATGCACTCTGAAGTCCACGAGGAGTTCGGGATGGAAGTGTCAGCCAAATGGCGTAAAAAAATAAGAGGTAAACCTGGTGAAGACAGGCAGTTACACAATATACACTCGTTGGATGCTCGTTTGGGGAAATTCAAGGTCACAGGAACACAGATCTATATTAAAACAAGGCTCTGAACTTTGAGAGGATTTAGGATAAGAAGCCTCCGCTCTGCAACAACTAATTAAAAATACAAGATAAGGCAACGTGAGGTTCAAAAGGCTAATAAGTGTCTTTCTGTGAAGTGATGCAAATTACAATCACCTTGATTTCATTTTGATGTCAGAACGGAGAAGTCAAATAACAAAAGGATCAAACTACTGCAAGCCTCTACAAATGATTCTATATTAGCTTTTTTACATGGTCCAAGTTATTGTTCATTTCTAATTAACTGATTAAGTCTGTCAAATGCAAGAAAAGAGAGATAGGTGTGAAGGGAGACAGTTGCAATCAAGCAATGAATAGAAAAGGAATTGTAGCTATGAGTGTGCAACTTTTTTTCCTCTGCAACTTTCACCATGGTGAAGGTACCGCGCTCTTTTCTTTCATCTTGTTTTGTCTGATAAACACGCACAAAAAATATATTTAATAAGCGGGAATGTAAAAGTGTGGAAAAAGCAGCAAATGTTTAGCATCTTTGCCTGATAAATGACTTGAATGATTAACGTTGGGCCCGTGATCGATTGATAATTTTGCCTCTGATTTCTACACTTGCATGTTTATTAGTACAGTAAATCTATTAAAGGATGTCGGAGAAACTTGTAACTCAGTAATGGGCTGTATTGTATATATTTATCTGTACCTACCTACATCCTTGTTCTGCTTCTCCTATTCTTGCATTTGCACTTGGATTTCTCAGAATTCAGTTAAGTTAAGGGAATACCATGTATTTATCACCTTACCTGTGGCCGTTGTACTTTATACATCGTGGGTCTGTGAGGTTAAACTCATTTTACCATTTCACTTATTCTCAGAGGCTCTTGTTTGTACAGGCGTTTACTGGTGGGTTCAACATTTCCTCCGTACACAACGAGTTCACACACACACACACATACACACACATACACACACACACACATACATATATATATATATAGATATAGATATATATAGATAGATAGATAGATAGATAGATAGATAGATAGATAGATAGATAGATAGATAGATAGATAGATAGATAGATAGATAGATAGATAGATAATGCTGTATATTATTTATATTGTGTCTTCTATAGATATGTATGTACTGTGTGATGTGTGTAAATTCACTCTATCTTTACTGTTGCTTTGGATGACTGACTGCTAAAATATAAAAAATAGGATGAACATATTGTATACATGAGGCAGTTTGCATCTTTCCCACAGCACTTGAACTAGCACTAATTTACTGCAACAGGTGGTTAATATCTCTAAATACTGTGATGGAGGTTTCTGGAATCTCTTCAGTGTGTCCCATTTAATTAAAGCTCACTTTATCTCTCCATCTCTCTCTCACTTCCTCTCCGCAGCCAGCATGCATGACAAGTAGCTAATACACTTATAATATTAATAACGATGGAGTATTACACAGTTCACAGAAACAATCAATAAATAAACTAATTTCACGACTGAAAGATACACTTCTCGACAGTTTAGCTAGCATGACGTTTTAAAAACAAAGCTAAAATCTTCTACCTTTGGTGGTGAATTGGTTCCGTGACGTCGCCGTCGGCTCTCGGTCGTCCTTCACGGTCTTCATCACGTCTCCGGGTCTCCAGGTGACGTCACCGACTCGTCTTCACGTCTTCAATTAGTTAAAACAACGACAAACAAACGAACAAAAAGTCACGACGCGGTCATTTGTCAGCATTTGACAGCACGCGCCCTCCGAGTGGTCGTTGCCCCGGCGACCACGCCCACCGCACGCTGCCGGCACGAGACCTTCGGTGCGTTCGAACCGGCGAGGAGACCTCGTTACCATGGGGACGCTGTTGAAATAGTTTCACCCGGAAGTAACCAGGTACAAATACTTCGTTCATGTAAGTTAATTGGATTTTCAGGTATCTGTACTTTACTTGAGTACTTTTTTATTTTATTTTAAAACAAATATGTGCACTTTCTACTCCTCACATTTTAAAAAGACTTGTTACTTTAGTTTTAACGCATTTGAGGGACATTAAAGATGTTTTATTTTTTAAATGTTCGTCATCGGGATACTTTTTCCATTGAGTACATTTAAGAGCATGTATTTATCCACTTTTACTTGAGTAAAGAAGTATAGGACGTGTAAAGAATCAAGTATCTGTACTTCTACCTGTCTGTACTTTTGACACCTCTGCTGCTACGTCACTATAAGAACGGCACAAAACCAGAAAATAATAATTACATTTAACTTGAATGAATTCAATAATGAATGCACATGCATTTTTTTTTACATTTTTTTTAATGTTTAATGTTTTTTAAACATGCAAAAATTATCTCAAGATAACGAATATTTATTTTGTGATAACAATTTATGATCTCATTTTCTCAAGATAACGGTTTAATTTATCTCATTATCTCGAGATAACAAGTTTTTACTTTGTGATAACAAGTAATTATCTCGTTTTCTCAAGATAACGGTTTAATTTATCTCATTATCTCAAGATAACAAAGCTGTTTTCACTATGAAGCAAAATTATGCCAAAAGAAGCCACATCAACAAAATCCCAATTCACCTCAACAAATCGTGAAGTTAATGTAGATGTCAATGTGGTATAAAACATGATCTTTCCACCTGGATGATGTCATTTCCCGCCCTTTTACATTCACAGTGTGGACGACTGATACTAAAGCAGCTTAAATGCAAAACTCTGTGATATTAGGAAACAGTGTTTAGTATCTGATCAAACTTGTATCCGACTGTGAGAGTCAGCCCTTTGATCGTAGCAGTCTCTGGCAATTTTGCTGTAAAAACTAAACTTGATTTGTTTTTGAAAGACTGCTGCATCGCCACGGCAACGACTTAATCAGCGTTTCTTCTCAGAGAGACGACAGCAACACGTTCTGCAATAACGAGAGCAGACAGCTGAAGGACGTCAACATAGATGTTAAAGTGCCTCTGCTGGTTTTAGAAATCACATAACAGCCGAAGGCTAGAATATGTTTTTTTGATATGTTTGAAGAGTATAAACCCGGTTGGTCCCTTAGATCTCAAGGAAACAGTTTTTTTGTGCCTCCAGTCAGAAGCAAACATGGTACAGATGGATGCTGCACTGACCCAGGACCAGCACAAGATGCACTCATTCATTTCACTGATATATAATATATATTCATTCATCATTAACCGACATTTATTCTGTTTATTCTGTTTTTTTTACTGTTAAAGTACTGAAACAAGATGTTAATTGTTCCAGGAGTGTAAAATGATATGTATGAAAACATTTACACTTTATTATAAATAACTGTCGACATTTGTTTTTATCCAAAGCAAAGTTTTGGATATAAAGTAACTAAGTACATATACTTTAGAATTATACTTATATACTTTATAATTAGAAGTATCTAGAATTTTCAGGTATGTCTACTTTCCTTGAGTATTTATTTTTCTAACTTTTTACTTTTAGTCCACTACATTTTAAAACAAATATCTGTACTTTTTACTCCTTAAACTTTCATAAACTGGCTCCTTGCTTTAGTTTTAATGAATTTGAGTCGAATTATAGATTTTTTTTTTATTAATATGATGAGAGATTCAGTTAGTCTTGCAAAATAACAGCAAGTAGAAATGCCCTTCATGGGGATACTTTTTACTTTGAGTACATTTCAGAGTCTGTACTTTTACTTTTAAGAGGTTGATTCACTACTTTTACCTTTTTGAACACAAGTACCTATACTTCTACTTGAGTACAGGACGTCTGTACTTTTGACACCTCTGCTGATATAAATGTTTTAAAATAAAGAAACCAAAGCGATCTTTATCTGATGGTTAAACTTCGTAAAAAGTTGCTGAATTTTTAACATGAACTAAATCTAAAAGCTCAAAAATCCAAAAAGAGAACTAAATCTATATTTCGACCACTGAAAGAAATTCACTAATTCCTGGAAGCAGATTATCATTTCTCCTTTTATTTTCATTTCCTTTCATTTCTCTGCCGTGGATGCTTCCCCGTCTCCCACTCTGAGCTGGATCTCCCCCCTCCTCCCCCGTCGCTCCTCTGCTCTCCCTAATAAGCCAGAGTGAGATTCCTCGGCTGACAGCTGTTCCAGATGGCATTATTACTCCGTGGTTTCACCGTCAGCTGGCTCAGGATCCACCACCGGCAGAGGGACGACCTCCTCCTCCACCTCCTCCTCACATCAACATCAACATATGGCGGCATTATGTAACACTGTATCCGCCGATGTTCACGATGATCAACCAACAAGTCCTTCTTTTCTCTCCGTGTTGGTTTTGGTTTGATTTGACAAAAAAAGCCGGGGAGAGTACATATACTCGAGTACTGAGATTAAGTACACGTTTGAGGTACTTTACTGGAGCATTTCCAGTTCACTACATGCTACTCCGCTACATTTCAGAGGGAAATACTGTCCCTGTTACTTAACATTTCAGATTGACGTCCTATGAAAACCATGTTTTTTTAGATGGTGTTGATGTTGAATGTTTGTGATGGATTGAAGATTATTAAAATGGAAAAATGATCATCAAAAAAGCTGAAAAGGGGGCGGTTTGACCTCGTGAAAAGTCGACTTTTTAGAGATGCGTGGTTCCCACAGGAAGGCGGCGCTGCAAGTGTGCTATGATGTCATAGAATATGATGCACTGCTGTAGATTAAAACTGTCCTACAGCAGTTAAATGCAGCACATAACATATCCAGAAACTATACTTCACGTACTTTAAGTAGATCATGCTGATAATACGTCTACTTAAAGGTTGAGTAGGTGATTTTATTCAGAAACACTTTCTGTGATATTACTTGAAATCCTCGTAATATACCGATCCATTAAATGCTCTGACATACATTTTTTTTAAATTGTCATCTGTGACCATGGCAGGACTGTAAAAACCTCGTCCAATCAAATAAGTCGGGCCAGAGAAAATAATTGGACGGCCTGCCTGTCCGTCAATGTTACTTCCTGATTGCGCTCTTGCTGGTTGCGATCTCGAGCACTTGTTGGGCGTTCTGGGGGCGTGTCTTTGATCGGAGGTCTGAACCAAGGGGGCGGGGTTTAACTTGTAACCGTGTGGTTCTTTTACTTAAGTAAAGGATCTGAAGGATCTGTATGCTTCGCCACAAATAGCCAATGTCAGGACAGCAGAGTCACTTCACTAAAGGAGGACCATTTACCATTTACTTGCCATCTTCCGAAAAAGGCTCAAGACTCACCTGTTCAGACTTTTGACAAATGTACTTATTGTAAGTCGCTTTGGACAAAAGGGTCTGCTAAATGCCCGAAATGTAAATCAAAATGTAAATAGCAGTGATATCAGCTTTACGTGTTGTTTTGTGTAGATGTTGCTGGACTTCTGTTGTCCAACCGCTAATTCCCCCCTTTTGCACACGTCACCTCCAGTAGAAAGCCGCCGGCGAGTATCCGGACAGGTGCCTTTGTTGCAAACCGACGTGAACTGTGCGGTGTATTTCCTGCGTGCGTGACACAAACCGGGGTGAGCGAGTTGTGCGTTTGATGTGGATCGCGGCCCCCGGTTGGCGAGTGCCAGGACCCTCCATTAAACCCCCTTTCTTTGAAACGGCCAACACTTCGCTGGCTCACAACGAAAAAGAAAAAAAAACACGTGTTCATGGAGGCCAACCTTCCCTCCCGCTCCCCATCAACGCCACACACACACACGCGCATTCACAAATTCACACTCAGATATGCCGCAGTTTGTGTGTGTGTGTGTGTGTGTGTACTGATTAGCCGCACACACACTTACAAATACACACACACAGACGTCACGCTCCTCAGTTGGGGCTTACTCTATTGGCTGGTCTTAACAGCTTTGTAGTATTTTTAGGCCTGTTATTCTGGGGCCTGTCCTGGCAGGCCACCGGGGGGTGGTGGTGAGGGTGGGGGGGGGGGGGGGGGGGGTATATAAGCCTCCCCCCTGCAACCCGGGGACCACTGAGAACACACGGTGGAAACATCTCGGCCCCCCGACACTCACAGCAAACACTCGATAAGAAAATCCTCTCCCGGTGAGTAAGAACACTCTTAGGGTGATGCAGCGACCTCCCAACCTGCTTCTGAGTGACTTTGATGCAATCTAACGTAAACCTGCATTTTGAAGAGTTATCATCGTAGAAATTGATTTTATCATCTGGATGACCGCGGGTTGGCGATACATTGCGATACCCTTTGGGAGTTTTGGCGTTGGTCCGGCTCCGGGAGGATCGGAGGTCAGGGTCAGCATAGTGCCCACAGAGCTGATAGGACTTAGTGGCCCGGTGAAGGACACTTGAGCCGGGCAGATACTTGCCAACATTGAGGGAGGGGAGGGGCGGGGGGGGGGTCGTCTGGTTGAAGGACGGTCGGTATCTCCACAAACAGCCTGCTGTCCCTACAATTTCGTCTTTTTCATGCTAATTTCCAAACACATCGATCTTCTGGTTCATCACGACGCAGGAAGTTCTGAGGTCGCACTAATCTGGCGAAAGGTTTCGGACTTTTCTTTTTTTTTGCACCCGTTACCTGTGACAGTGACTAATGAGTCCAACCTTTGCGTTTCATTTCTGGTCATGAATAGACACGGTGTAATTGCCAATTCATCACTGTCCCACGCAGAATGTAACTGTATATAGGATGTACTTTCTACTTCACTAGGTGCTCTGGATCTTTCCATCCCTGCAACAAATACCTCTTTTGAATACCTTTCTCTCTTTGCGTAGGGCGCCATGCTTCCAGCATAATGTCGACTCAAGTCGCGATCCAGAAGTTCTCCTTCCCCTTCTCCTGCTCCGCTCGCCTCTCTCAGCAAGATGAGGTGACCCCGAAAGGTCGCGTGCAGCTGAAGGCCCCGGGGCTGCAGGACCTCCAGGAGAACCGAGTCCTTAGCGAGGCGAGCCCCGTTGTCGTCCTAGGGGCTCAGGTACGTAATGAGAAGCAGACCCAGGAGAGTCCGAAGCCTCCTGCTGGAGGAGGTGCTCATGTTGTGGTCCGAGCCGGTGCCGGAGCCTCCCAGACCTCCGGGGCGGGCGCGTTCCAGAAACTGACGGTGGAGTACGAGGATCAGCGCCCCGCGGCAAAGAGGCAGCTGTCGTCGGAGAGCGCGGCGAGGACCATCACTGTGGTGAAGAAGAGCGCGGTGAGGAAGGAGGCGGAGGGACACAGGCAGTTAAAGCCGAAAGCGCACCTGGGACAGAGGGCGGCACCGTGCACGCCGGCGGCGGTGGGGAAGAGGCGGCGCCGGAAGGACCTCTTCAGCAACCCTGAGGTGTTCCACAGGGTCGATTCCAACGTCATCAGGGCCGGAGCGGAGGTGACGACACTTACACAGCACATTGTGAAGCATTCTAAAAATCTAAAAACTAAATCCACAACAGAAAGAGACTCTTTGTGTTCCCGAGCAATGACAACATCTCCTCATCTCAGTAAAGCTGGAACAATCAGGCCTCTCAGACAGCGCTCGCATCCTTGAGCTGGGCGAAAACATGTTTTTTACAAGGAGAAACATGAAGGCTTCACGTTAAATGATCACTTATGAGTTATAAAAACATTTTTATCTAATGGTGAATATTGTGTGTGTGTGTGTTGCAGCTGAAGGAAAAGTGTGTGTACGACGTGAAGACGATCGTGAAGAGCATTACACAAGGAGCCAGGAACGAGCTGGAGAGGCTCCGGGCCATCTGGGTCTGGCTCTGCCACAACATCGGTGGGTATTTACTTATTAAATCTTTATATATATGCATATAGATCTTTGTGTTTGTAATATCCCACATGTTATTTTAGGAGAGGTAATCTACCTGTGTTTAAGAGTAGATGTTATACCAATTTTGACTTATTTGTGTATGTCCATTTAATGAAAAAAATAATTAAAAATAAAAATATTTTAAGTCCAGGTTGTAAATGCAACAAAATAGTAAAAATTCCCAAGTGGGAGGGTTTGGACTTGATCCGGTTTTGGACTAACGGGAGCCTCGTCTCCGTAGAGTACGATGTGAGCGGGTACCTCGGCCGCTCAGAGAAGATGAGCTCCCCCGAGGAGGTGATCGCTGCCGGCCGGGGCGTCTGCTGCGGATACTCCAGCCTCTGTACGGAGATGTGCAGGTAAACAAGGACTCTCCCCCCCAAAAGATGTTGAAAGAATAAAAATCCTGAGCATTCAAGTTGCATCATCAGTCCACATGGCAACACATTTGTATCTACTCACTCACTCACTGCTCCCATTCTTCCAGCTAGTCATTCAGTATTGTGCTGCATCCTTGGTCCCCGATGTGCAGAGAATTCAACAACCCGACCTTGAACTAGAGCTCTGTTTTGGGGGCTTTGTGTTTGTACAGAGAAGTGGGCATCGAGTGCCAGGAAGTGCCGGGTCACAGTAAAGGCATCGGGTACCTTCAGGGCCAGAGCCTGGAGAATGTGAAATCGGATCACCTGTGGAACTCAGTGCTTCTGGGGGGACAGTGGTTCCTGTTGGACGCCTGTTGGGGAGCGGGACGGGTGGACGTGGAGCACGAAAGTTTCGTCAAAAGGTTTGCAAAAAAGGACGATTCCTTCACATTCGTCATTCAGCGTCCTTTTAGAAAAGAAAGAAAAGCGTCCCTTTTGTTTTCGCCTCTCAGGTTCGACGACTTCTACTTCCTGACGGACCCGGAGGAGTTCATAGACTCGCACTTCCCCGATGAGGAGAAGTGGCAGCTCCTGGACCGGCCCATCCCCCTGCAGGAGTTCGAGAGGAGGGTCTTCAAGACCTCGGCCTTCTTCACCATGGGGCTCAGGCTGATCCAGCCTCACCACTTCTACATCGTCACAGGTCCGTCCTCAATTCTGTCCTCTTCAATGTGCAAATCTAGTAAGAGGTCTTCAATGTTTTTAGGCCAAGGACTCCCTATTAGATATCATATAATGCTTCTTATTAAACAGATCAATAATAATGTGTAGTGCAGCCTATAGTATAACAGTACTTTGTAATGATGGATGTATACAATGCTAAGCCATTAAAACAATTATTGTTGACAGATTCATATTTTAATTCTATTTTGTCTATCTTTTCAAAGAGAAATGGTTTTAAAATTCCTTTTTTTTAAATATCGACTTGTGATTTCCTCCTCAGACGACGGCGAGGCGAACGTGTCCCTCAGCTTCACCAGGCCGGCGACCTTCACCTACGAGATCACGCAGCACCAGGACCTCCTACACTGCGGCGCTCCGGAGCACAAAGACCCCAGCAACTCCTCCTTCGGCCTCCTCACCGTTTCCCACCGCAGCATGAAGCTGCAGCTCCTCCCACCCGCCAGCGGCGTCTACGACGTCAAGGTGTTCGCCCGGCCAGAGACCGCCACCACGTCTCTGATCTGGGTCTGCTCCTTCACGGTGGAGTGTCCGGTCCCCAGGGCCACGGAGGAGATCCCGGAGAACCCCTTCCTGTCCTGGGGCCTGCAGCCTGCCGCAGGATCTTTGGGCGTCACCGGCAGCAACCACGGCAGCGAGGCCGCCGAGGTGGAAGCCGGCGTCTTCGAGTTGGCGTTGAAGACGTCCCGGCCTCTGATGCTTCTGTGTGAGCTGGTCCACCCGGGGCTGGAGCCCGCCGTAGCCAAGCGTTGCCTGGCGACCCAGATCCAACCAGAGGCCCTGACCTGCCACGTCCTCTGCCCGGCACGCGGCTTCTACCGGCTCTCGGTGTTCGTGCGAGACTATGACAAAACAGACGTCAAGTTCCAGAATGCTGGGAACTTCCTGTTGCACTGCAAGGGGACCGTGGCGAGTCCGGATCAGCTCTACCCCCCTAACCTGGGCTCCGTGTGCGGCCCGGGCACCCGCACGTCAGAGGCGGGGCTGTCCAAGTTCAGCCACACGACGGCGCTGGTGAGCACCCAGCAGGGCAAGTGCAACATCACCTTCCACAACCAGCGGGACCTGGAGCTCCACACGGTGCTGAGCCGGGAGGAGGGCCGCACGCCGCCCGCCATCCCCCTGGCACGCCACCTCTTCTGCACGTACACGGACAGCAAGGTGACGGTGAGCGTCAGCCTGCCCGACGCCGGCGTGTACCGGCTGGGCCTGTACGCCAAGAGCGCCCCCGGCGGCGACTTCAACCCCATGTGTGACTTTGTGCTGAGGAACAGCTGCGATCAGCCGGGGCCGCCGTTCCCGTGTGTCTACGCTGCCTGGAGGAAAGGCTTCGTGCTCTTTGAGCCCCGCGTGGGGCTCCTGGAGCCGGTCTCGTGGGTCCGCTTCAGGGTGAGGGTCCCCGGGGCCCAGCGGGTGAGCGTGATGGGCGAGACGCGGACCGATCTGAAACTGAACAAGAGCCGAGTGTGGGAGGGCGAGGCGTTCAGCGGGAACGACCTCCAGCAGCTGAAGCTGGCGGCCAGCACGGGGGAGTCCGGCGACATGGCGGTGCTGATGACCTTTGACATCAAGCAGCAGGAGAGAGACGTGTGAAAAAAAAGAGCTGCGGAGAACAGATGGAGAGTCCTCCGAACGTAACAAAGTCGTTGATACGGACTAATGCAAATCAGACTGGGAATAGAAAATATTTGCAATAATAATTCAAAACTGTGAGCCACAATCTTTCAGGTTTAAACAAAATAAGGTGGATATGGAAAATTAATCTGAAATATGGTTAACTTTGTAGCAATGAAGTGATCTCAATACACCAAATCTACCTGTTTGTATGTTTGTTTTTTGAAAGCTATGATTTGATCCAGGTAGAGTTCAGTATAGAAACTGACCGGTGCTCAGCTGTGGTGCTCGGCCCTGATGTCGTACTGATCCAGAGTGCAGTTATTATCATGTTTTAAGAAGTAATTATGAAATGATGGTCGTCAAAAAAGCGTGCAATAAAAGTATATTGTGAAAACAACATCTAAACCTGGATGACTCTTTTTTTCAACCCCAACAGTCACGGTTTTGAAATATTATCATGATATTTACGCAGTATTAATCATGTATTAGATGCCCAACAATGATATTCAAAATATTTAATTAAATTATTAAAATGAATCCGGTAGCTTAAACGCTGATGTTTGGACTCAGAGCTCATCATAGCACCATCTCCTGGAATATCAAGTCTGGGGTTGACAGAAATTCATGCCATCTTCTTTTAAAAAGTGAATAAAATAGAATCTGAAATCAATTTATGGTCATATTATTTATATTTTTCAACCAGGCAATACTGTTTATATAGTTTTTCTTTTCTCCTCCAAAAACCTCAACATTATGACCTTCCTGCAGATTGGCTTTACTGCCATAGCATCACAGTTAACAACATTAATTTAAACTGGTTTCCCCGTGTGGATGGACTTTGTGTCGGAGGCCGCTCCTCTCCATCCCACATAAAACCCACGCTCATTATCTTTGATTGAAAAGAAAAACACATTTCCACTTAATCAAAGTGAAGAAACTGCTGCAGTGACCCGGGCCGCTCTGCAGGATTTGGCAGACGCCAGTGAGAGTGATGGCTGTTTACATGTGGCTGTCATAATAGTCCACAAATAGCCTTTCGGCTCACTGCCTCAGTAAAAATACAATAGAGGGGGGCGGGGAGGAGAAAAGGGGCAGTTTAATGGTGGAAGCGATATGGTAGGAGTGTGTTTTAAGTGTGTCAAGTGTATCTGGGCGGAGGAGGAGGTAGCTGGGTGGAGGAGGGTGGAGGGCTTGCCTTGAGTCGCTGGGGAGAAACTGGCGGCGCGGTGGTGGCAGGAGAGAGGCGAGGAAACGCTGATGTCAGAGGTGAGCCATGTGGAAGGCTGGATCTGCCTGGCAACAATACACACACACACACACACACACACACACACACACACACACACACACACACACACACACACACACACACACACACACACACACACACACACACACACACACACACACACACACACACACACACACACACACACACACTCTCTCTCTCTCTCTCTCCCTTTCTTCTAAACATGCATGAGGAAACGGAGGGCTAAAAGTGTGTGTGCAAGATTCCTCACATTTTCTCGGCAGTATTTCAGCTGCCATTTCTTCTTAACAAAGTGCATTGATAGCCACACACACACACACACACACACACACACACACACTCTGTAAACAGTTTGTGTTTAGTCTACCCGGTCTCTCCCGGTCCCGACAACAGTTGGTGCTGACGCGGGGCGTTCGGGTGCACTGGGAGTATCCAACTCCACGACTGTACAATCGAACACAGAAACCTTCAAGTGAAACCTAAATGACTAAATGTTGCATTTAAGTGACAAAAGAACAAAACAGCGGTCGAACCATATAAATATTTAATGAGTTATGCGGTGCAATAAAAACAACAATTCTGTTATAAAAGCATCAGTCACAGGAAAAAAACAGAAGTTACAGTAGTTTTGTGCAAATGCAAAAAAATCACTTCTGCTCACGAAGAAAGCCTCGAAACAAAAATGTGGAATTCAGTTTGGCACTTTTTTAAGTTATTTGTTCCTTTTTAGGATGCGTGTGGATGGGGGAGAATAAAATCTAATTCTGCCATCACAACATCATCGCTTCCCTTACTAGAGACGAATTATCCTTTTTGTAGCCGGTTTTGTAGCTACGGACGAAAAATATTAACCACAATTTCACCCCCATCTTCTTCCCGTAACACTTGGGGGTTATTATTCCAATACGTGATCTCAGGTGTGGAAATAAGAAGTCCAACCTGAGCAGATTCCACTGGACTGACTGCGGGTTGAAGAGCCCGTCATTCCCTTTAAACCTCGATGGGACGGAAGAGCCCAAACAATTAGCATCAACAGTCCCCTGAGGCCTGAGAGACATTTGGACGGTTAAAGAAAAATTCATTTTCCGAGCCGCAAAAAAAAAAAAACACACCTTCAAAGTATCCACTTCTTCAAGAAGTGCATACATTCCACCCGGCTGGCCCCCTTTTGAACACGGGAGCTTTAAAATCTAGAAAAGAACAAAAACACATTTCCCCCTCCCCCCCATTTCTATAAAACCAATGAACACCAAACTTTGTTTTAGTCCTATAACTTCAGCTACAACGTGGCTCCACATACAGGATGAAGACACCAGCTCCGTAGCGGTCACACCGGGGGGCTGTGGAGGGCTCTTTGGGACCCCCAATGTGCAATAAGTAGGGGGTCGCCCAACAATCTCAATCCTCTGTTTTTCTCCCGTTTTGTCCGTACTCTGATAACAAAACGAATTAGGGCTGGGCATAGAAAATATGATATGATACTTCCTGTTATTTTAGATTGTGTTGAATGGAACAGCGACTTCCGTATGTTTGAAACTGGAGCCTATTTTCCCACGTTTTCTGCAATATTGCATCATACATCCACTTTACGTGCTTGTTTCTGCCACTGAATGGCTCAGATTGGTATTATAAGTGTCATGACATCATAATAGGAAGTCTCGTTGTGGAGAACATAAGTGGTGTTGGACGGACCCACAATAACAAAAACGGACGGGATCAAGCGAAAGGTAAAGGACATTTTCTTTTAGATTTCTCCATAGAGTCCTTTCCATGTAGAGACTTATGATAATAATAATCAATCTAAGCCTGTCAGTGGGAAAACAAGCACTTTTAGTGAAGGTTACGTTCCATTGATGCTGCGTTCTGGACCAAAATCAAAACGTAGGAAAACAGAACGACACCAACGTTGCCATAGTGAACCTGAAATATCAGTAAACATGTGTTTAAGTATCCACACCGGTACCCAGCCCTTATTCCAACATCTTTTTGGTTAGTTTGCAAGAATCCCTGAATCCCCCCCACGAGCCCTCCAGCTGCATCCCCCCCGTGTGTGACCTCGCCTACTTTGCCTCTGACGTAGTAGAAACACATTGCTTTAAAACAACGACTCTATAGATTCCTTTCACCAACACTGTTGAGAGATGGATCCTCGCCCGACAACCCCCCCTCGTCGTCGTGTCGGGGAGAGGGTCGGAGTTGTGAACGCAGCTTTAATCTCTGCTTTTCGTAGCCGTAGCCGAGGCACTGCTGGATCTGGCGATCAGATTCTCTTTTTTTTCTTTTTTCTCTAAAAAAAGAAAAATTGCATCTGCTTTTGTTTTTTTGCAAGAGACATTTTTCGTTTACATCTTGAATGTTCAATTCACAGTCTTATAAAAATACTATTTGTCGTTTTCGAGGTAATTCAAATTCTTAGCCGATATGTAAAATAAAGTTGATTATTTGCTCTTTGTTGTACCAGTTTGGTGAAAGGCAATTTTTGTCAGGATATATATATATATATTATACGTGGTATCAAAGACATCTTAACACATGCAAAATAACGTACTCGTAGTAGTCGTGTAAATGTGTGTTAGTGGTAGTTTGAGTTAAATATCACAAACATCTTACATAACCCTCCACTCTTTAAGGACCGCTGTCTGTTCTCCGGGCCAATTATAGTTCCGCTACTCTTTGACAAAGTTGGTGAACCTTCGGTCTCCCACACAACTATCTCACTGTGCATCAAGGTAACTCTCTGTGGGATTAGGTAACCGCAGCTTCGAGAGCGCATCCCAGAAATAAAACAAGAGGATGCGGCTCAAACAACATCGTCATGTTGTCAACAAAGGGGATTTATGTTACGTATTATTGTGCTCTTTAAAAACACTGAAAAAGCGCACTGTAATCTGTTTGCATTAAGTTGTCATTTGTAAGCCGAGGTAAAGCATCTCATTTAAAGTCGATGCTGTTACGTGAGCTACATGCTCTCAAATCCAGAATCCTGCAGACGGCAGAGAGACCGAGAATTTAGCAGCGTGTTTGGTTCGCTCAGCTTCGTCCTTAAAGAGGTATTTGAGGGTACTGTAAGTACAATATGTTAAAAAAACACAAGCTACAATTGCACTTCTTTATAGAGTAAAAGAGGCGTGTAGGAGGAGAGTAAATGGAACAAGTAGCCTCCTCCCCTCCATGAACCCCTTGTTTGCTGGCCAGCGTTTCTAGTTGCCATGTTCCTATGCGTTGTGTTCTTCTCCTAAAAAGACAGTGGCACATCTAGCATTGGATGGTATGGCTTGTTGGGATCAGAGTGGACGGATGGGGCCAGCAGTGTCGGGGTTCGAGATCAGATTCAGGATTATTTGAATCTAACATGGCAACCCAAAACACACCGAGGTTGCCACTGATTTATAAATGATGCTCGATAAGAACACGATAGGAAGTATTTCTCTCCTCTGCTAAGGAAGTAGATGATGGATTTAGAATATGCTCCCTTCCTCTCTTATCTCACATCTCACTGAATACAGGTCATTTTTGTGGTACAGTGTACATGTCAACGCAATATATCGTACCGTTGCAGTAGCAGCAGAATGTTCCTAAACTTGGTGCCAGATTGTTAATTAGTCTCCGTGTTACACTGCTGACCCCATGAATGAATGAAAGCCATCAAATCTTGAGAGCTTTGCATCGGGGTTCCTAAACGCTTCAACTTCTAAACTCCACGGATTTACTTTGAACCCACTCGTTGACGACAACAACAACAAAACCAGTGCAGGAACCCCGATGAGAGGAAGACATGCATAGAACATTAGTGTGACACATCGCCGTGCAACTACTCGTTTAAACATCTGAAAGCGTTATACCTTCCACTAAAGGTTCTCCTCATGTTCAACCCAACAGAAAACGGTTTCCCCATATCGTTTCATTTCCCCCTTTGCCCTACCCAGAATAAAATTTAAAAAAAAAACACGGGAATGTGAACACAAGGGAACATTTGGACCAGAAGATGAGTGATCCACACCCGGCTGCAGTGAGGCTGAGCTGAACTGTGGGTTTTTAGCAGCGTGACACCAAACAGAAGACTTTAAGGGAAAACCTCATGCATTCGCTGCCTCAGCTGTCTTACGAGTACGACTCTTTGCTGCAAAGCACCAAAGTCTGCTTTATTGCACTATCATTAGATTCACTTCAGGAGTCTTAAAATAAAGCACCGGGATGGCGTTTAGCTATGTGATTAATGGCATCATTCATCAGTGGTCCGCGGCCAGCAGGCTGTCCTATGTTTACAGCTCCATAGCCAAGCGCTCCCTCTGCTGCGACGTGGCACGCAGACAAGATAACAGGTGGGCCACGGATTGGGTGACAACAGAGGAGGAGCGATTCTTGAGAAACCCCACCAGGGAGCCCACCACAATCACACGGCTATCCATGCCTGTCCAGAAATAGAGGCATTAATTTGCCAACTGTGATAAACAGAAACACGCAAGCTGCACGGAGCGTGCGGTTCGGAAATTCCCTTCGATTGTGAAAGTCTCATCGCTGGCGGGCTTAGTGGCGTAATCGCATCGGTTTTAAAAGATGAGTCTTGTGTTGTTGTGTTTCAGATTTGCGCGCAGTTGTGGGCAAGTCTCATCTGTTGACAAACATCTCGATTTACGCGAGGGACCACATCGGTTTGTCCCGTTAATCGGGTGAATATGATGCCTGGCTCGCCAAATCGCTAACTGTAAGGTTAGTGGCGTTTGCGTAGGAAGTAAGGCAAACAGCCGTACCGATATTAAGAAGTCGAGAACGAACAGACTTCTAGCAGCAGCTTCAGATGCATGAGGTTCAAACACACACGGACCATTCTAGCGGAGTGTTCAGTACATAAGCCCTCCCTGTCCCTCCCACAGTGATTCCCTTTTAGAGTTCAATAAGACGGATGGAGGCAGTGGACGTACACTTGGAGGACGGATCAGGGATCAAACAGATCAGGGTGTCCCTGCAGCTCCAGCTGACGGTTGAAGAGCTCCACCTCTTCGTTAGCCTCAGCAAGGTACTCTTTAATGAACTCTTCCATATCTGGAAGAACGGCAATGTAAGAGAAACGGCCACAAACATCACTGAACACCACAGTCAATAATGTGGAATGATAATCATTTATGATCATAGCTAGAATCAAATTTACTTTAAACATTTTCAGTGATTATCAAACACACAGCTTGGTTGTTTTTACCTAAACTGACTGACATTGACCGTATGTTCAGATTTAAGTGTACCGTTTATACCAAAATGTCTTCAATATTCCAAGTCTAAGTGAAAGATGTAATTCAATAGTAACCACAGTGAAAAGGATACAAGGATGGAAGTTCATCTTTTCTCCAAAGATGTCGATGTATTGGTACCCGTTGTAGAAGTAGCCTTGTGGTAGCGGGTCCAGGTGCCTGGTCATCTAAACAAAAAACATACACCATCAAGGTCAGTCAAAAGGCGTTCTGGGGATTCCCTGAGAGGAAGAGGAAGCTGGCTGGCGGTTGGCATAGCAACGCTTTAATGAGCCAAAATCAGCTGGGGCTACAGTCGATCCCTGCTGACGTTGGGCGAAGGCGGGGTGCACCCTGGAACCGTCTCTCTCAGGGCTCACGTATAGAGACAGACAACCATTTCTCCTCGGCTACTTTCAGCTCACACACACACACACTCACACTCACACACACACACACACACACACACACACACACACACACACACACACACACACACACACACACACACTTCTAAAAACTAAATAATACGTTCAGCAAACCGGTCATTATGGTTAAAATAAACGGCGAGCAGGAGCCCGACGCTAAGCATCAAAAAAGAAAAGAAGAGAACAGAAACGATGCATTCGAATACAAATGTGGATGTTGATTACCATGGCAACGGCCGTAGCTTTGAGGCATTTGGGTCAGCCTTAGCTGGCTGCAGAATTTCTTCCAGCCATCAGGCATGAAACCAGCAGCGGGGAGGTGCGTATGTGTGCGGTGTGCATGCTAGTAATTCAATATACAACAGATGGGAGCTCAAAAAAGGCTCCTGGTCGACAAAATTCCACAGAGTAGCTTTAATGTCGTTCTGTCTACACAGAATTCCTCCAACGGTAAACATAAAATGACATACTTTACGGAAATATAAACACACTCACGTGTATGCTCTTGATCTCTTGCGGTGAAAGGGTATTTTTAGTCTTCTTTGGCTTCTTTGTCTGCCTCTGTAAACAGAAACAACAGTGTGGCGTTTTCTCACACAGTATTTGATTGGATGTTATTCGTGATAAGAGATCAATACATGAGTCTCAGTGTGTATCTGAACGTCTACCTGCTGGGCACACAGCCTGAGCCAGTCCTTCAGTCCTTCCACGGTGAGGCCAACGCCATCAAAGATCAGGAAGCAGGGCGTGTTTGTCTCTTCGGGGCCGACGCTCTGGTCTGGGGCGATGCCCAGGCTCCCGCTCACCGTGTTGTAGTTCACCTGCATCAGTTGGTCGGAGTCTGGAGGTGCCGGAGATGAAAAGAGCTCACATCCAAGTCACACGTACACTTCACACCTTGTGTAACACCCGCTACCGCAGCTTCATATGGTAACAGCATGCTGTTGGTGGAGTGTTAATGTTGCAACATCTATACGGCCTCTTTGTTCCCAAAATGGCTCACAGAACTCATGTGTGGTAAAAAAACAACACCAAGTATGCCCTAACTCAATGTGCAACAACTACATACACAAAATACAATAAAGTAAATTAACTGAATATAAAGTGATGTAAATGATACACTCCCCTAAAGACAGTGACTGAGATACACACTAAGGGAATGTGGGATAAAGGATGGTAGAGTTCGGTCTCCACATTCACTCCATACTACTGTACATCCCCAGCTCTCCACAGATATCTGCACATTCTCTGCACGCCACCTCCTCACCGGCACTCTCTCCTCATGCAACAACGCTACACAGGTCCTCAGATGATGAAAAAAGGAGTGAGAAAACTATGCAGAGGAAACCAAACCGGTGGACTATGAGCTGAATAACTAAACACCAGACACCAGGGCAACAACCGAGCAGTATTCCTACCGTCAGGAGCTTCTCGCCTGCCTTGAGGAAAACCTTTTCTCTAATAATTCCCAAAAACTGGGAAATGCAAATGCAGGTCAAATATTTACCAAGGGGAAAAAAGTCACATTTGTTTAGTAATACCTAATAAAAGGTCTCTGGAATTCAAAATCTCATCTGAAAATTTAAAAGTTAGCAAAAGTGGAAATGTTTTCTTTTTTTAAAAGACAAAAAAAGACAATAAAAAATGTGTTATTCCTACCAGAAAATCGGACTTTCCCCCAAACGTTGTACACATTTCCTTGGAAGGGATTCGGCCTTAGCGATGACTTGAATGCTACAGAAAAACCATAAGCGTTTTAGTAGCATATTCATGAATATGAATGTAAATGAAAAGCCAAATGTCACAAGTCCATCTTTTGGGAATACAGATGGTTTCATAGCAACAGTGGACAGTGAGACCTCAGTTATCTCCATATTTGGAGGGAAAAGCTGCTTATGTAATCATCGTCAAGCCCTGCCAGCTCATAAGTAGAACTGCAGTCACGTGTTAAGAGTCCCAAAAAGGAGGGAGAACTCCTTTTCCTGCCTCACCTTTACAGCGGCTGAGAAACCGAGGCCTCTCCAGGGGCCGGCTGAAAGCCAGGCGCTGCTGGGTGAGGACCAGAGACCCCGAACCAGAGAAGAAGCGCCCTTTGCACCTGAAACACGGAACACATTGCACATTACGCGAATGGTGAGAAAGTTAAGTGGCGAGCGGGCCAAATGCTTGTGCTGCATTTTGCCTTTGGCCGGGAAGCTGTTAACTCTACCAGCTGTCCCCAGGTAAGAGGATAGCGTTTGTGTTTCGCTGGTCGCTCTCATGAGCAGGTGAAAAAGATTATTCTCCGACACACTCCGCATACACACACACAATAAAAGCTTGAAGGTGAGTTGAATGAAAACGGCAAGTTTGTGGCCAGATATCCAGTGTATGATCTGAGCGGAGGATTTAGCAGGGGTTCATATTAGGCTGACAACTGAGGCACGAAGGCTGAGTGGACCTGGTCCAAAGTGAAGGGAGACCCCCTCTGTGTACATGGCAACTGAGTGGCCAACTGCTTGTTACTGTGCTGCCAGGAGGCAGCTGGCGATAGAACACAAGATGCCCTGAGGGGCTTTACAGCAATCAGCGGCCGATACCCCCACCGCTGCAGCCGAGCGGCAATTATAACTGCGAGGCGGGCAGGGAGGCGAGGCAGGGCCGAGGAACGCCGAGGCAGGAATGAACGGCAATCTGTTGCTTGGCGGCCAAACGGTTGACCGTGGACACAGGAGGACACACGAGGGTCACAACCGGCGGAGTGGAACAAAGGGCGAGGGTCTTACCATCCAGGGTAGAGGACATAACGTGCTCTCAGCATCTGTGGCTCGCTGAAGCTGCTATCAGAAAAGATCAGGTTGACATCTTCATTCCTAATGGATTAAAAGAAAAAAGAAACTGAATATGACACTTGAAAATGTGTAAATATGACATTAACAAGGCCACGGGACTTCTTGAAAACGTCCTCGAGCCATAATTGCCTTTAATTCCAAAAATGAACCATTCTTCGGGTACAGAATGCATTGGAAAATGTTCATGACACATCACTGTTCTAACCAAGCAGTGCTTTGACCCACCAGCTTCAGACTAACGTGGAATAAAAATATACCCTCGAGTGAGTATTTGAGGCCAAGATAAAAGCAGTTAAATGACGGTTTGTAGCATTGATCATGATTCCGTGGGCGCCTACCTGGTGACAGCTCCTCTCTCTGCCAGGATGAAGGCTGCCGTGGGGTTGGCAGAGCGTACCAACTGCTGAATATGCTGCATGAGAGGGTGCTTCTGCTCCGCTGTCAGCCCCGTGAACACCACTGTACTCACAATACCTGACATACAAAGGAGGTGCAAAAAATAAAATATGAATTCCAGGAGAAACTGTCTTACTTTCCTGAAAAAAAAAAAATAAAAAAAAAATCACGTCTGTGTAGCCACTGCTGAAATACTATATTTAACGCTCGGTTTGATGTATTTGCATTACTGTGTTGAACCTTCAAGCGGAGCTCTAAGGGGATTTGACAGTTTGATTCCTTTGAGATATAAAAGGCATAATAAATAATTATGTGAAAGCCAGATTTCCTCCCAATGTGGCCAAACTGCTCTTCCATGCATGACTTCAGTATACAAGATGTGAACTGTGTGTGCTCAGACATGACGATGAACGTTGGATCAAATGCTTGGTCGGTCCTTTAGGTTTTATATGACAACATTTCAGTTAACCTTAAACCTTGAACAAGAATGGTGGAGACAAACTGCACAGTGGGTGCTTGTCTGCGATGGTATCTGCTGTCTTAGGTTTAATCCACCACTTCACGTCTTCATTTCCTACTCTCTCTCTCTTTCACTCTGCATTCTCGCCGTGAAAGGATTTGATCCTCGATGTGTTTCGTTGTTGGGGAAACAGGACTTACCTTGGCTGCACTGCTCCAACATCTTTGGAAATGCAAACCTACGATGACAGACAGGAAACAGAACACACAGCATTCTTGAGTACACGCTAAGGACTGAATAGCGGTGCCAATTAAAACAGAAAGCCGGATCACTATGTAAACATAAGAGCTGTATATTCATGTAGTTGATTAACGGTCCTCTTCATAACTCTATGTATGACAAATAGAAGCTTGCCAAAATTGTGCAGCAATAAACAGGCTAATTCAAATGTATGGCCCGGGGGGAGCAGTCCGGTTATACCATTTTTCATTATCGGGTGACATCCTGACTACGACTGGCAACCGACCAACGTAAAAGCTTCCTGTAATCTAATTTCATCTTAACATAATTTATCCAGAGTTTTCAAATCGATCAGTGTTATACACCACTTTCTGAATAACTGAGACCCGAAGCCAAGACCCCCTCCAGCCACCAACCTTCAGAGTCTGCAGGCCGGTGGGGGGGGGCAGCAATTTGAAAGGCATTCATCTTTCCTGTCCTGATGTAATGAACTGTCCACATTCATCACAAAGAATGGATCATGACTGACTGATGAGCCTCTCTGAGGAGGGGGTGTTGGTCACACATGTGGAACTGGGGGGGATTAAAGGGCTATGCTGAGGGGGTTGACAGGCAGGTCAGGCCTAAGCTGGGCTAACCATACCCAATTAGCGCCATAGTGGGTCCACAGATCTCCACACAATCTATGGCAACAGACAGTGATGGGTGGAAAGGGGGGGATGCTTCACATGGAAAGTCAGTGCTAACCACATTGTTAACTAAACCTCTTATAACACGTTTTTCCACTGCTGAGCCAAGTGGAGTTTGACTGCAGGGTCAACAGTCATCGAAAGGACTGTTGGAGTTTTCCAGGTGAAAGTATTTCCTGTGACCTGGTGTTTCTGAATGTGCACAATGCAGGCATACCAATTACACTTGTGGTTGAAGAAAGAGCGCCGCGGTTTTTCAAGCACGTTGTCAAAACTAGACCCTCTAGACTCGACTTCATCTCTATGTAAGTATCGCTGGCCAATGCAGCTTGGCAGCGTGGTGGAAAACAGCCTATTACCCGGAGTGGTATGCCATATTGTGTGGAGCAGCTCAGTCAATCTTGGACAGTGAGAAGCTCTGTAAGCTACATCTAAAGCCTGTAACAAAAGGAGGGCGAGATTAAATGTAGGACTGATCCTCTCTGTAAAAAGGGACCCAGCCTTGAGTTTTAAAAGCTAATAATGTTACGTAACTTGTCTCCTCCAACAATTTATCAATAACCAGCGCTGTCTGTCATCGTCTGGTCTGTCGATATGTCACTTGACAACATTAGTGAGTGAAACACTCTTGAATGTTGATGCAAAAGAGGCCAAAACATGACTAAATAAGCATTTGTTGCAAGCTGCATGCAAGTGCATTGGATTACAGTGGTTGCAAACAAAGAAATATAAGAAACCAACTATATTTTAATGGAAAATGTATGTTTCTGGAAAATGCTTGGCATACAGACGGCAGAATAGAAGATTGCGCCGCAGGAGTATTTTTTTATTGTGAAAGTGGGTCACCAAATCCATTGTCACTGCAACAGCCAGCCTCTGAAAAGGAGCTATGTTCCAAGTCTGCAGTCGTTGAGTGTTTGTCACTCATTGGATTCTTAAGGATGTCACAAATACAGCTGTTTCAAAGTAAAAGCCTTCCAGTCACTGGGAATCTGATAAAGGAGAAAAGAAAAAGGGAACACTGGCAGCAGGAGCTGCATCCTGATGGTGTGAAGCAGCTGCAGGATTGTGACACAAACTGAAGTGTTGAGTTTGAGTCGAGTGAAACTGACTCACTAAATTGGTTGTCTTTGGATCAGAACGGAATATAATTCAATTCCTCATCTGTTGTTCATATTATGTCGAAGTTCAAAATATGTGATTTGATTTTAACTTAGATTGTGAAAAGCCACCTAGAATAGACGTCCCCGTTTCATCAATTCATTTTTTAGGTTACGAAAACAACGTTTTCCAGTCTGCTTGGTAATCCAAACAGTCAAATTGGTCTAAACCAGTTGTTTATTTTGTGTGTGCAGGTTTGTTAAATGGCACCTCAGACACAGGAGGAGTAGCTTGATGTCAGCAGATATTAATTCATCTGATATACATTTCTTTATGGCAGTGAAAGCTTGAATTGAGTGCTAATCTACTGGAGAAACCAACATCACCTGTGCTCCACACATGAGGCGAGGGGGTCCACACAAGCAGTGACAGCGCCGATGGTGTAACGGGCTTGGACAACTGGGTTGGGGTGGAAAAGGACAGCCTGGACCACGTCCAGAACGTCTGTGTATCTGTCCAAGAAAGAAACATTTACAAATGAGTAATAGCAGTGACAAGTAAATGAATCCAGTCGTTTCTTTTTGTGATTCCCTCTCTCTGATGTGTTTTATGTGCTGGAGAACAGTTTCATAATAATTCTGGAAAATAAACACCCATTTAGCTCCACTCGGCCTTCTTACCCAGGTGAGAGCACTAACAGACGGGGTTTGCCTCCCGGGCCTCTCTGGCTCTCCAGGAAGCTTGACAAATACTGCTGTAGGTGAGAGGCTGAGAAGCCGTCACAGCTGTCAGGATCCGGCTGGTACAACACCCACCTAAGGAGGAAATGAAAAGCAGATTGTAATGTTATTGTTGCTATTCTCATTATAACGAAACGGCTACGACACATGTCAGAATAGAAAATACAGAGCAAAGAAACTGAACAATAAACAACACAAAAGAACATTTGGATGTAATTTCTCTCACCGTCCATGTTCCTTGTTCAACTGGACCAGGAAGTTGCAGAGGCTCTCCTTATGGCTTCCCGGTAATCCAGTGACGATGGTAATGACAACCTTTTTTTCAACACATTAAAAAGACCACATCAGATCTGAATTGTATCAGACAAATGAATGAAGAATTCTTCGAAGGAGCCAGGCTTTCTGCTCACCTTGTCTTCCTGTCTGTTGACTGGATCCCTCAGCTCTGCAGAGGGAAAGAGCAACCCCAGGTGGTCGTACAGAATGGGCTCCTGACCGATACTGCTCAAGGCAAAGTGCTGAAGAAACCTGGCATAGACCAGAATACAAACATCAGTATGCACAATGAGGTCACAAGTGACTGAAATGATCAGATAAACGTATTCTGGGAACGATCATAGAAGGAAATGGACCAAAATGAGCGCTTAACCCGTTGTGTCTTGAATTCTCATAACTCCTATTTGTTTTATAGGACATTTATATAAAAGGATCAGTTGTGATCTTTGCTGGAACAGAGTACTGATAATGCAAAATGGTGCACAAGAGAAGCAGACACTTCTTAGCTTCCAGAAGCACTGTACAGTGTGTTGAATTGGGTGCAAATGCTGAAAACAATTGGATATCTAATTACACCAGGGGCCAGATTGGCAAAGACCAAGAAACCGAGTTTTCCTTGTATGTTGTTGTCCGTTTCCAGCTATGACAGCGAGAAAGAAAATGTGTGTGTACTGTTTATTTTGGGCCAGATAACGAAGCTTCGTTATCTTATATACTTTCTCTCGGCAGAAAAGACTTTAAGTGCAGCGAGCCACTAATGATGAATACAGTGTATCAAGAAACTGAGGCTTAAAATGCTATTTTTGGGAAGACACACTCATGGTTCATCAATATCTAGCATGAGGTTGTACTAACATGTCCTGCTCAGGCAGCTGGGAGTATGAAGTCTTCAGGCTGCCTCTGCGTTTGGCCACCGGCGGCTCATGACTGTCGTGCAGCTTCTGCAGTCTAGCATGCCTGGGAGACAAAAAGTTATTACAATTTCTTCACAGACTATGTAACCAATGGAAGTCATATGTATCACACAGCTGGTGGGACTATCAAAATCATGTGACAGGGCAAGGAATGTGGAATGGAATCTAACATGCAGACTAATCGGACTTGTAAACGGGGATAAAGTTATCTTACATGTTTCTCTGGTTCCAGGTCAGGTGCTTTTGGTCCACCAATTGCAGATTGAGTTCAGAGGCAGAGTTTTGCCACACTGACAAAACCTGAAACCAAGAGAGATGAGGGTCACACAACTGCAGTTGAAAGAAGTGGGCTTGTTTTACATTATTCGGATGGAAACACAACGTTATGTTTTTACCATTATGTCAGAGGTCACTGACTAAAAGGTCTTACCTTGGAATAGAAGGCCCTGTGGCTCTTAGACCTGGGCTGAAGAGCAAAGACCAGACAAGAGTCAGCGCTGTGGAGAGGGAACGGAAGGTGGGCGAGCAGGCTGCTCTCATACTCAACAAGCAGAGATGCCACAGCACTGGAGTCCTAGTAATAACACAACACAGGGAAGTTCAACCAGAAATCCAGCTGCATTATGTAACCACAAAGTCAATCTCCTGCAGAAAACAATAAATATGTGTCACAACAGCGAATATTACCGGATCATAGAAGCTGATGGAGCGGATGTGATCCTTGGACAGGGTAATGCTTCCATATTGAGAATGGATAAACAGGAGTCCCTCAGAGAAGAAAATGATTTTTCCTATAAACATTTGAAGAAATATTAAAAATGATGCGGGATCATAACCCTTTGTCACACAAGGAATGACAATGGAAAAACACTGTCGCATTTAATCACAAATTAAATACTGTGAAACAATGACATAGAGTTTGAACCACAGTGTTATTCACAGGGTTAGAAAGCTAAGAATCAAAGATTACAGAGCAGCACTGTAATGGATGTCTGCTACAGGGCAGTAATGTTCATTATTAGTGCAGAGCGTCACCTTCTTCGGGTGTGGAGAGCTGGCTGCTGGAGAACACGTATGCAGCGTCTGCTACAGTCAGAGCCGTTCCCAAACAAGTGTCTTCCTCCTTCTGTTTAAGAAAGCATACTGTAAGTCCTGAGGTCACATGTCCTGTCATATATAAACTATTATATGCATTCATAAACTGCAGTGGATTCAAGAAGCTTCTGGACTTACCTTAGCAAGGTGCTGGGCTTGCTCAGATTGCTTGACATCAGATTCCATCTAATAAAAAAACACGACCAAAAGATACAATGTTGGAAAAATACAATTGTGTATTCCTTAACATGTTTTTTTTTTTTGGATAGAAGCCTGAAAAAATGTTTTGGAAAACAAAAAATGTTGTTAAAGAACACATACCAGCCAGCAGGCGTAGCGAGGCACGGTCGTGGTCAGGACGGTGTAGCAGCTGTCTGAGGACACAGTGCCATCTGCAGGAGAGGAAACAGACTGGTTTCAAATGAAGCACAAACAACAAGGCAAAGAACGACAAAGAAGATGAATCACCAATCGGATCCTCAGAGGATGAAATAAGCTATTTTAAGACTTGTGCTCTGTTGTGTCAACATAACTTGCGCCCTCTTCTTCACACCCACCCCATTTGTGCTGCTTGTTGTGGTATGTAACTCAAATGTTGCCTTTGTGGAATCAATCAGCAATCCGTTCTAATTAGACTGAATCTAATCAACATTGTACCTTTCTGTTGAATGTTGATGCTGGACTCCAAGAAGGACTCGGAGAAGACCACAGAGCCCAGGTCGCCCCTGTTCCCCTGCAGGTCTGGGATGTCATGGACCGTCATGGAAGCCTTAGAACAAAAGCAGAATTAGTCAAGGCTTTTCAGATCAAATCATTTTCTCAAGCAAAAAAATAATGTTTCTCTAACCTACCGTTTTAACGAGGTAACGGCTGTCTTCATCAGTCAGAGGAATGATCCTGAAAACACAAATACAGGTTCTTATGAAAGTAGCAATTAAATATCTGTTTTTTTTTTTAAATTGTGTCGGAAAATGCAAATGCTTGCAAATGATTAAGGACTAGTTAACACCCACCTTCCTTGCAAATTCACTGCTTGAATGCTGAATTCACATTTGGACCTGAGGAGTAAAAACAAAGAATCAAACCGATTCAAACAACAAATCACATTTCATGCTGAAAGTCTCACACAGAGGACGACAGCGAAGAAGAATAAAAATGAATGTACCTGAGAGAACTGCGGTACTGACTTAAATTCATTGAGTCCAAAGCCACCAGAAAGGTGTTCTCTGCTACGTCCTTAGCCTGCAATAATACATATTCTTAATGAGAAACCCAACATGTTACAGTATGTGATTTAAGATAAATAGTCAAATAGCTGCTCTTTCTCACCTTGGCAGCACTGGAGGTCAAGGAGAAGCATTTGATTCCTGCCAGGACTCCTTGAACAGCAGCTGAATATATCTGTGACAAAAACCTGGGGAAAAGACAATTCATTCAAACTTTGTTTAACATTTAACAACGGCCAAGCAAAGGCTTACTGAGGAAAACGATTCATGATGAGATCCAAAATCAAAGCTTACAAGACTTCCGTTTTCTTTTCTTCTGTGTTTTCAATTCCTGTGGATGAAACAGAGCGTAAACAAATGAAATACTAATAAGAGCATCTCATATTACAATTAATTTCAGGCAAGCTAAGCCTGTTCTGGACCCCATTTAAGTCCAGTTAAATGAATATTTCACTCTAGCAATCCTGGTGGTTACCTCGGAAATATGTTGCATATTTTTCAGGTCATATAATATTGTTTTACAAACGTGCTGTTGATGAATATCACATAAGCAGAGTCACACAGTGAAACCTCACCAAGGTATGGGGAGTGGGTCGTCCCAAAGAAATAGGTTCGAGAGCAGGCTAGAGGTCCTTTGGGAGCCACGCACTGCAGAACCTGATGGACAACAAGGGTTTCAAACAGGGATCCTGTTCATGGCGAGTAGTTTACAGTAGCCATGTTTCCATCCAAAGTGATTCGAATTACTGGGAAATGCGCATTAAAAGAAATTCGAATTATGTGTGTTTCCATCAAAAGAACGGACTTTGGTGAAAACTACAAATTCGCGCGAGCTTTCTAAGTCACGCGAGATTTTCCGCGGGTTGGCATGGCAACCAGCCTGTAAACATTCCGTCGTCTTCCTGCCGGTGACACCGGCTGGACCGGCCGGTGCTTGGGTGAGGTGCATGGGCTTTTCACACAGCCTTGTGGGCACAAGTGGCCCGAGTTCGGCCGTGTTCAGCTGTCTGTCTCCCGGCTGGTTTGCGTGCTGCGCGTCTTGGCGTTTTGCGTTCGACGGAGAGTCCGCCTGTGTGGACTCGCGTGGGGCTGGGCGGGCCGGTGTTTGACCGATGTCCGAGGGCTTTTCAGCAAGCTCTGACGGTGAGAGTCCCGACAGTTCGGCGTGGTTGAGGTCTCTATTTAAATGTCAAACACCGGAAGCAGTCGGGGTGAAAGTGCGCTACGTCACACTTGATTCGCATACAGCTGTTTCCATCCCATTCGAATCAACCAAAACCCGGCCATAGCGAGCGTATTTCATTTTGTGCGAATCAGGGGATTTTAATGCGAATCACGGCGTTTCCATCATCATTTTCCGATGCGATACATCTAGATGCGCATCTAAACAGCTGATGGAAACGCACCTAGTGTTAGCTACATCGTACTGTTTTCCATTCCAGGCTTCTCACCATTTGTCTGGCTGTAGAACCCAGAGGTCCTGTGTTGCGGACCTGATGACTCTCTGAGGGAAAGTTGAAGGAATAACCCTCCAAATCCTCTGAGGAGGAATGCTTCCCAAACAACACAAAGGGCTGCTGACTTTTACTGAAATAAAGAAACGTTTAATTCAGCAACATAGTATTTTTTTCATTGGACAAATCGCAAGACTACAGAGGAACATAATTTCAGTATTTAGACATTGTTGAATGAGAAGAATACCTTTTATCCGTGATGTTGCTTGAGATCAGTCCATGAGAGTAATAAGTACGGAATGCCTGTGGAGTCGGGAGAATAAACATAATGCAGACACAACTACACTTAGCTGACTCCTAAGAATAATTTCATCCTGAATATGGCATTAAACATACCTCTCCCGCCTGTGCTTCAGATAGCTCCAAGATGGACAAATGGCTCTCCAGGTCCATGCTGGAGAAAAAGCCACTCCACTGCTTCTCAAAGTTGACCAAGTCCTAAAAATACAATAAACAACACCAACTGCCATGTTAAAACAATCATATTATTGATCATTCTTTATAACTACAGTGGGTTTCTGGACAGGAACAACAAAGAACAGAAGCTGAGTGTTATTACCTCTGTGAGAAGATGATCCAGGGACACTGGGTCAAGTCTGGTGTAAACCTGCCTCAGCTTCTCACTCATGTCCATTAGCTGGAAAAACAGGAATATACACACAAACTGAAGGACAATGCAGTGCTACGAATACGTTTTATTTGAAATATCTTTGAATTTTGTGCAAATATTGCAATTGTTTGTTGGACGGTACCTTGTATTTCATGGTAAAAAAGCTTCCTCCACCGATGCCTTCCAGGGCAAATGCTTGAATCAGGGGCCACTTTTCCACCATAAACATATCAAATCTCTGGGTGTGTCCTAAAAGCAACAGTGTATGAATAATTTGCAGTATCTCTTGAATTAATGTGGGTATAAAAAGGTGATGATATGTACCCTGGGAGCTGTAAGGAACTCCGATGCGATAGCAGTCCTGCACCATCGTGACGAAACTGGAGATTTTGAATTCCTCCGCTGCTTCCTCGTCTTCATACTGGTGTGTGGAGAAGGGGAAAGGACTCAATCCAATCAATATCAATCCCAAGATAAAGTTGCTACTCCTAACTTTACAGGAATCATGAGACTATGAGGAGTAAAGAGGGGGGGTTTAACCTCTGCCTCGGTCATGCAGTAGAGATGCAGGTTCCTCCAGTGGGACACGTAGGGCAACAGGTAACTGTAGTTCATCGGGTTGCAGTACAGATGAACACACTCCGCCTTGATCAGCAGGATCACATCTGGAAAGCAGTGTCAGAATAGATGACAACTACAGCAGGCTTAAAAATATGATTACAAATGTAGTGAAGGACACTTGGAAAAACTCACCATCCAGCATTTCATCAGGAAATTCATCAAAGACATGTTCCAGATTCAGTGGACTTCTTCCATATAATCCATAAAACAGGTATTTCGCCAGCTCGGTGCATCCCTCATTATATCTGCTGTCAATTCCTAATATTATACAAAAGGTCCCATTAATATGAATGTTCTGTTTTGGAACCAGGTCAGATAAATTAAATAAAAGGTTAAAGATAAACAGGGTTGCAACTTAACATACCAAGAGAGCACAGGATGCCATCAGGAGTGGCAGTGCCGCCCTCACAGAGCAGAGACTGAACCTGACGCAGGCGACAGCAGCTGGAAAATATCACAATGCATTTTATTTTTACACACACACACACATATATATGTATAACAATATTCATGGCTTTGGTACTCATTAATTATTCTGCAAAATAGCTAAAGCTAGACATCTTATATACATGATCATCCCAACTATTTGTGGCAATGTTGTATACTTTGTCCCTGTAAAATAAACAATAAAATAAATAAACTAAAGGTTCAATTTTAACCTCGGAAACAGCAGTTTGATTAAAAGAAGAAAATCCTCAACTAATGTAAGTTGTTGTTTCCAAGGACTACTGTAATCAAACCATTTCATGTTGTAATTAAAAAATATATTTTTAGATTTTATTGTCAAAATTAACTTAATTAAATAAAAAAAATGCAATAATGTTTCACAATGATGATATCGTTTTAAAAAGGGGAAGGTTAATAATCACCCTCATTATGCATACATGTTTGTTTGTTTGTTTGGGGTATGCTAACGAGGGAGGACGGGGGGGTCTAGCAATGGGTGTCATTGAACCTCTAGCTAAAATAATACGTAGCATAGCTAAAGCAGCTAATTCAAACCGACAGTTTAAACCTACAATGCTAACGTTAGCATAGCTGTCCGTTAACGTTAACGTAGCTAAACGACAACTGCGGTTACGTCAACGACTAAAAAATAACGGCCGGTGTCTCGCGCTAACGTTAACGTTAGCCGTGTTAGCTTGACAGCTTCGCCGACGGGGGGTTTTCTTGTAAACGCAGCTCGGTATTAACGTATTACCTGACGACTGGGTTGATTCCCGAGAACTTCCCGTTAACTCTCCGTATGCCGGCCATGGTTATCGCCGTCACGGTCGACACAATTTATGTTTTTTTTAACCGCAAAACGTTATGTATTTTTTCCTAAGGCCGAATAGCTACATCTTCTTCAATCACCCTGGAGAACGTCTACTGTGGAATAGCGTAGCAACGGAGCGAACCATTTCGTGTTCGGGGGGTGTCCGGAATATACTCATAATAGTTGTGGGGGGTAAAGGGACAATATACACCACTAATAATTTAATGTACGACTCATTTCTGATGTATAGCACCAGTCTTTGGATTTGACTGCTACAGAATTTAATTTAAAAAATGATGTATCCTAATGTACGAGCTGAACTCCCCCACACATTTCTACGTTGTACTACTGCCGTGTTTTGGCCCGTTTTGACAGCGGCAGGCAGCAGCGCGCAGCAGCGCAGGGAGGTGGTGCAATCCCCCAGTAATCTGTTATTGTGCATGCAGGGGAACCCCTTCACATGCTGGAGCTACGTAGACGAGAAGAAAGCCTTTTTATGAGCTTATTCAAGCAGAAAATATGTTTCTTTTTGTATTTCTATGAGACCTTATTTCAAGTTTTAAACAGATTATACGTTTGGTCATCCAGCATATTCATGTTCATGCTGGCTCACATTTGATCTTGCATGTCATAGGACTGAGTAGTATCCGCAGTGAGGCTGATTCAGCAGTAATGCACACAACAAACAATCCCAGGATGCATCTCAGACTGCCTTTATTGTGCAGAGGGCAGCAGTCCAGTGGTAGGAAAAGGAAATTGAATAAGGCCAACTGATTAGGAGTCTGTAAAATCCCATAATGGTTCAAGTGGGTTTTTTGGTGGAAAAGGTGAGAGTTGAGGTCTTAGTGATTATGGTTTATGTTCACCTTCAGGGAATAAAGCAAGTTAATGCAATGTCATCCTACGTGAATAAAACAACCTTATGTGTGTGTGTGTGTGTGTGTGTGTGTGTGTGTGTGTGTGTGTGTGTGTGTGTGTGTGTGTGTGTGTGTTTGTGTGTGCATGATAAAGAGGAAATTGCCTTGCAGATTAATAAGATACTTACTGCTTCTGATTCAGAAAGCAACGCTTGTGAGTGAAGGAATCTGTTCTTTTGCAGAACTCAAGCGTGACCTGAAAAGCATGAGGGAGGCTACACCGGACGGGCAGCTTTGTTCATTCCAAGTCGTCCTGAGGAATTCACTTCCTTGACAACAAAAACTGCGGGTCAAACATAACATGCATAACCAGGAAGCATCTTGCTGCCCTCAAGAAGCTTGTTTTTGAGCCAGAGAATCCAGTTTCAGGTTGTTACCTTGAGCTGACAAGGAAGAGCACTGTCCTGCAAGAGACAATGTCACACAGTAAGTCATTATTTTCGTCACACATTTGTGTTTTTCTGAACATTCAAAGGGAAAGGCCTGGAAATTACAAGGGAATTGGGTCACATTATTACAAAAGGTGTTATAGTTGGGCCTGTTAAAACATGCTAGTCTCTCTTGGTGTGTGCAAGTCTTTGACAAGTCCTTACTGTGCTGTTTGGCAGATGGCATCACTAACACGAGGCAGGCGATGGTGGTGATCTCCACTGCGGAGGGCTGGTCCTCCCTGAAGTCTCTGCAGCGTGGCAGCTCCGGGGACACGAATCTCAAGTTAACCTTAAGTTCTGGATCAAATCAAGTCTGCGACTTAACCGTGGACGGTCGCTCCATCAGCTTGCTTTACACATATCTAAATCAAGACACGACAGAGGAGAGCATCAGCCAGACCCTGGACGGCTGCTTTAAGTCTTGCACGGGTGGAATCACTACATTTCTGCTGCTGATCCAAGGTGGACACTACACAAAGCAAGAGAAAATAATGGTAGAGATACTGCAGGCGCACTTTGGAGCCGAGGCTTTAAAATACCTGGCGGTTGTCTCTCTGGAGGACGGAAAGGTCGTCGACACGCTGGACGATGACCTCCTGGAGCTGCTCAACGCGTGCGATGGAAGATACTGCAGAATCACGTCATCTGAGGAGGAACTGCGTGCTCTGCTGGAGATGCTCGACTACATGCTGGCTGAGAACGGTGCGACCGGCTACACGGACGCCATGCTGGCCGGAGCCAAAGAGAGGATCACCGAGGACTCGGCCATGATGATGCTGAAGCAGAAGGTGCAGGAGGTGGAGGAGATGGAGCGGGCCTGCAAGCGGCGGATCCAACAGCAGGAGGAGAGGAGAGTCAAAGAGATGGAGGAGCTGAGGGTCAGGCATGCCGAGGAGAGAAAGAAGGAGGCGGCTGAAAAGAAGCGATACGAGACGATGAGAGAGACCCGAGAGGAGGCTGCGATGAGCCACAGAGCCACACTGCAGCGCCAGATGAGCGCCAAAGGTAAGACTCACCTTTCAGTTGCTTCTGGAGTTTCACATCCAGACATCTATCTATCTATCTGAAAACAAGTCAGTGAGTATTTTCTTTCCTCCTTCTCTTCTTTGGCTTTAAGATGATGGCACGAAGAAGATGTCCGTCATCCTGTTGGGTCTTTCTGGCAACGGGAAGTCCTCTGCTCTAAATCTGATTCTGGAGAGGGCAGGTAATCAATACTCAACCAAAGGGTCTTGTCTGGGACCCCCTCAGCCCACCTTGTTCTGCGAGAAGAAGGAGGTGCTAGCGGCGGGGAGGCGACTCATCCTGGTGGACACCCCCGAGATGTGGGACGAGGACGGGGCGGAGGATCCAGAGATGGTCAAGGACTGCCTGGCTCTGTCTTTACCCGGACCCCACGTCTTCCTGCTGGTCCTCCAGGTGGGCCGCTTCACCCAGGGCGATAGCGACATGCTGGGGCACCTCCAGAAGATCTTCGGTCGAGACTTCGCGGAGCACGCCGTGGTCCTCCTCGTCCGCTTCGATGGCAGCCAGCACGTGAGGATCAACGAGTACGTGGCCGGAGCCCACGTGTCCCTGCAGGATCTCATCCGGAAGTGTGGGAGCCGGTTTTATGAGCTGAACGTCGGCCAGTCCCAGAATGCTCTGAGCTATCCTCAGGTGAGAGACCTGCTGTCGGGGTTCAACAAGCTGGTGGCTTCACACGGAGGACGCTCCTACACGATGAAGAGGTTCTCTGTGCAGGAGCTGCAGGAGAGGAAGAAAGGGATTGGGCAGAGGAAGAAGGGGGCTTTGGAGGGGAACTTCTTATTAAGAGATGCTTGATTTCTCTAAGCAGAAGCAGCAACACCTTTATAATATGACTAAATCTGTGATTAACTGTTTATTTATGTAAAAACGGTCTCTGTCCTGCAAGGTTTTTACACTGGATTAAACTAAATTGCAAATTTGTAGGTTTCATAGATCATCATGTTTTTTCTTACATTGTGCTCTATATGAAAATCACAAATCACTATAAATATATATTCATATAGGCATACAGTCATCGAATGCAACTGACACATTTTATTTTTTACATTTTTTCATTTTCACATTTCTTATTCATTTTCACATTGTGCATAAACCAGATTGGTGGTGTTTTGGAGATTTTCCAAACCCAACAGAAGAGCAGAACTCATTATTCATGTTTATCATGTTTATCTGCTCGGAGCAGCGAGCGGGAGGAGAGAACGAGAACAGCTGCGGGTTTTATTTTCCCCTCCTCGTTGGTACGAGTCGATGAGATCTGCTAACTGATAACTTTATTGCCGAAGAGTCGCATTCTTTAACACCATCTTCCGGATAGAAAACAAGTGAGTCAACTGTATGAAAGCAACATACAATAAATTATGTTAAATTTTTTATTAAATCAGTTTTTGTGCAACTCTTATCTGTGTTAAACTCTTATTCTGTACGTCTGTGTATCCCTGCACATCTGTGGGTTTACTTTTGTGTCTTTACTATGCAAACAGAAGGCTAGAAAGCAAAACCTTCCACTCTACAATAATAATAAAAAAAAAAATCATAGTGACATCTTCGTATCCACTCTTAGTAAATAAGACAGAATATTTTTTTGCAAACAAATGTTTATGATATGCATCTATACATTCCTAATCACTCATTTATTTCCTTGCATTGAAAGATTTTTTGATTGCAGCATCCATAGTTTTGCTCCCAAATCTATTTGTATTGAAGACAGAAAAGACACAGAAGTAACCCCATACATACACATCTCACTATGTCATTGTACTGCATCCAGTACTAGAAAACAAGACAGACACCTGAGTGGGATTGAAGTGTGTTTTATTGATTCTTTTATAAAGTGATGTGAGATCTCTAGAGCTGTGCATTAGTTGCATTAGTTGCACTAGTTGCATTAGTTGCACTAGTTGCAAAATGGTAAAACAATCATTGATAGCAGGGTTTAGTGAAAACCAAAGAGTGAAATGTTTAAGTGCTCTGGTGTTATGCTGCAGCGGCCATGATGCCGTCGATCCATGCGGTGTAGTGGGAGATGATGGTGTAAATTCCAGGCTTTTTCAGTTGGCCACACTTCTTCCCTCCGTTGGAAGTGATGCCCACTACGACGCCATTGTAGAGCAGCGGACCTCCAGAGTCACCCTGAGAGACGGCAAAAGGGAAAATGTTTAAATTTGTATACTTTTATTATTTGTCATCATCCTATCTAGAAATAAAAACTCACGTCACAGCTGTCTTCCACGTTGTGCGGTTGGTCGCAGGGGTCCGGGCATACTTTATGTGCACATATCATGTTGTTGGTGAACTTCCGGCCAAAGTAGTCGCTACGTCGGCACCGAGCCGAGCTGACTACCTCGATGATTGCCTCCCTGAGCTTGTCCGGTCTGGCTGCCAGGTTGTCGAGGGACCCCCACCCGGCCGTCTCCACCTCCGCATTTGTGCCGGGGTCAACGCCGCCCGCTCGCTGGTATTCCACCACTTTAACAGCTTCAGAGACGTTGAACGGACGATCCAACTGCAAAAATCCCACAGAAAATGGGCTCGGAAATGTAATTGTTTTATTTATTTGATTGTTTTGAAAGGCTCTATCTCTAATTTTTTCTCCAAGCTTATGTGACCATTGACACAAACTGTACATTTACCTTAATCAAAGCAATGTCGTTATCATAGTTTGACTCGCTGAATTCTGGGTGATTGTAAAGTTCCAAAATATCAAACGTCTGCTTTGTGTCTTCAGGTTCACTCAGAGAATGGACCCCCAGCACCACTTTCCTCCCATTAGCACTGTGAAAACCAGAAAAAAAAAATATTTTACATAAACATTGTCATTACAAAAAAGGGTCATAAGATGAATTATAACAAATAAATCACACATAACACAAAATAATTTATGAATCAAAAACAACAAATAAAGGTGATTATATTACCAAATAAAACATTTGAGCTATATCATCTCTCACACATATCTGTATATAAGAAGTGGCCGTCGTCATGGTGACGTCACTGATTGGTTTCTGGTTTCAAAGAGTTCTGCATTTTGGACGTCTTGGTATGTTAGCAATCAGTGAAAGGAAATAGATTGAGACCATCAAATTTCTCGTTGACTTCCTTTTGCAACCTGAGGACTCGCCCCCTGATGGCCAGCAGAGTTAATGCAAGTTTAAGGCACTTCAGCGTTGGCTTCACTCCTAAGAACCGGAGGTCCTACATAACAAGCACTGTTCATGCCGGGGAGAGGAAAGTTTGCCTCACCCTGTGGGCAGACAGTGAACTGCAGTCATCACCCACTGATCTGCAACCACAAAGCCTCCACACTCGTGTGTCATGTTCTCTCCTTTGGGCACCTGGATGGAGGCCATGTAGGGCCGGGAGTGGGGCGCTGCCTCCCTGCCTCCCATTATGGCCGCACCTGGAACGATCCAAACACACAACCAAGAGGGGGAAACCTTCATAATTAATATTTCTGGTTGTCACAGGAAGTTGCATTGCCCTACAATAGCTATTTAGTGTGATTATTGACAAATTGTTATCATAATAATAGCACATTTTAGCATTTCATGTCAAGGAAAATGTGTTATCCAAACACACAAAGTGCTACAAATGAGAATAATTAACAAATCATAAAGTACAAAGTTACATTATTACAGTTTATATTTGCAGGAAAACACACGACACAATGAAAACAATACAACTACCAACCGTTGAATGTGAACGACCATGAAACAGAAGCTAAACAGATGAATCACGAGATATTAAAGAAATGACAAACTCACCGTGTGAAAAGAAGGCAAAAATAACGGCAGCAGCCACAAACACCATGTTGCCGACTTCAACTGGAGCAAAAGCAGCAAACGCTGGTGTTTTAAAGGCTTCCAGACAGGAAACATAAATCATGGAGATACACGAGGAGTGGGAGTCTGACCGTCCTCCCGTTCCAGTCCTGATTCCCAGAATGTGAAACAAGAAAACAAACAACATGTTTTACTTTGACAGATACTTTTCTTCACTTGAGGCAAAAACATGTTTTTATGTTGGTTTATTTTGCTTCGATAACATTTCAGGCTAATATGAAGAAAACATCCAAATTAGACATTTAGATGTTTATTTGATGACTGTTGATTTCTCCTAAATTCACCAAACACTGGCATCAGATAATACCTTATTTCCATATTCAAACACACATAATTGTCTTAATGTAAGTAATCAATTGGGTAAGTTTTCTAGTGATATTAAGTATTTTAGTGTCCAGAGTTTTAATATAAATAATCAGTACTGCAGGTTTATTTGTTACAAACAAGAACAAGAGAATATAAATAAAAAGCTAATAATAAATAATACATCTGTTAACAAACCATAATACTAAATCATCTGGTTGAATTATTCTTACGCTGCTAAAACAAGCTTTAATTCTGCAAAGAAAAAAAAAATAGACAGTGTTGAGTGTTTTATGACCACTAGGTGGAAGCATAACACTTCTCAACGGGTGTTCAAACCAGTTTT
>NC_139921.1:28538057-28540557 GCF_963514095.1 Eutrigla gurnardus
CCATCAGCTTGTTTTCTCAGGTAAAAAGTGTATTATTACTATTATTCCGGTATAATCGTGTGTGAACGTCAAAGCCTCCTGGTTTCCCTGGAGAACGCTTGAATCCTGGAGTTCTCTTCCTGGTGGTGGTCCCCCAGGTGGAGTCGCCGGGAGATTCCACCTTTTCCCACATCGCTCCTTGATCCGCCCGACTCCGCCTCGCCTCGCCCCCCTAAGCCTGCCTTTTGTCCCCCCGTCTGCACACGGCCTCGGCTTGTTTGTACATCCAGAGAGCTGAACGCTGGCTGCTCACGTTCCCACAACGTGGGCAAAACAAGACAAGGTGTATCTGCTCATTACCTGCAGGGGAATAAATATTAATCTCTACATAAGCAGCAGATCTTAAAGGAAAATCTGTGCAAAGAAGTTACAGCAAAATATCTCAAGGTCCAGAATTGGAGACGTGAGAAATTCACACTTCAGGCGTTAAAAAGAATGTGGCAAAGAATAAACTTTATTATATTCATTGTTTTCTTGTGACACTAACCCTGAACTTCCATACAGGGCATGTATGCACGAAGTTGCTTAGTGACATTTATATTTTTTATGTTCTAAAATCAAAATGAAGCTTAAGATTGATTTCCATTGTGATATTGAAGTACAGAGAATGCAGAGAGAGTGAGTGAGATGAAGGGATATAAACTAACTAAAGCTTTGTGTCACATTGGAAAACACTGCAATAAATAACTTATATCTGCAGAAATGTGTAATAAATAAGTCTTAGATAAGATAAACATCATCAAACCTCCAGAAGAGAAATCTTATCACAAACCCGATCAAAAACATCATTAATATATTCTGAATATCCTAAATGTTTATACGTGCAGCAATACGAAGCCGGCATCCTCACTGCAGAAGTGCCTTAAACTAATATTCTTTCTAATGGCCACCAGGGGGCGACTTCTCTCTGATCGTATAGAAGTCTATGAGAAAATGGTCCTACTTCTCTATTGATGTATTATTATCTCTAGTTTCAAGTCTGCTTCAATCCAGCATGATGTTCATTTCGTACATTATGGTCCATTGTAGAGTCCACCAGACCAGAAAGCAGGGGATGCTTTAGGGGCGGGGGCTTACCTGCTGATTGACAGATCCATTTAGAGTGATACGTTAAGACATCCACGTCCACTTTAGCATGTAGAAGCTCTTCTTTGGATTAGAGATCAACATTTTCATCCCATGTTTTATTATATGTATATAAATTTTTAAGGTGGCAAATATGAACCGGACCTTTTCTCGTTTTGCAAAAGGCAAATTCTTTATATGATATTGATCTATTTTTCCATAAAAATGTTCGGAAAACGAGAATATGAAAGAAAACCAAACCAAACAATAAATATAGAGTTAAGTGTGAGACACAGCAGAAGAGAGAGAGAGAGAGAGAAAAGGAGGGAAACAAAGAAGACATGATCATGCAGACAAAGAGAGAGAAACACGAGCCTCGTCTGAACACGTTGTGAAAAAGTGAGGTTTTTCAGACGCTGTAATTTTCGAAGATTCAGATTTGGATCGCTTTGGCAGAATACGGGACCACCTGCACTCCAGCTCCATGTGAACAGCGGCGTTTGACTTGAGCACGAGATCTGAGGCCGAACGGCAGCCGCTGACAGTCTGACACCTCCGCTGTGTGTTTGGTGTGTACGGCAGCGTCTCGGCCCGCGGCCTTTCCAGGAAGACGATCTATTGGAGGCTGTCAATGCTTTAATTGAGGCGGCTGAAGATGGAGCTACTTGTTTCGTCTCTCCCCTCCCCCGCCCACCTGCCTGCCTCTCCTTACTTTTTTTGTCTCACTTTAAAAAAAAAAAAAAAACAGATTACAGAATAGATAAAAGTTTTAAAAAGAAATCCGCAGGTAGATTCAAAAGTAACGATAAACATACTTTTATATAAGATGTCCTGAAGTATGGAGGCCCTGAGTGCAACAATTTCAACAATTTTGTGTTGATTTTGGCCTGGTCAATCAATATTTATGAACATCTCTCCAGTGAGAAACCAGAGTTCCTGTCTCAAAGTTGTGATGTCATCAAGTATAAAGTATTTCTTTTTTTATGCCTGAATAAGCTTTATTCTATCGTAGTTTTCTCTGTTTCTAAAACTGGAAATGTCCCAACACTCCCATGCTGCTCTCTGTGTGTCATCTATAACATCTTCCCAAGTCATCGTCTATGTAACTTTGTACATCTTTACTAATATTTTTGGACTTTTTTGTCTTAGACTATAAGAATAACTAAATAAAACGGGCAGAGTTCCCTTTAAACTTGCGCTGACTTTGCATTTCTTGGGAGAAGTTCAGGTGTTTGTCAGCTCAGAACAGTTTATTCTATGAGAGAAACGAAATATAAAAAAAAATAATAGAGTAATTATTTTTAATCTTTAAAAGACGTCGTACTTCGTACATCGGCTTTCAACACTTCATTGGCTTTCGCTCACTTTCTCCGAGTCTAATCTTTACCTGAAGCGT